>NW_028296205.1:0-5000 GCF_964197995.2 Scardinius erythrophthalmus
AGATTTTACCGTCACCCCTGGAGCTCAGTCTGGAGCGAAGACGGTCCTAAAACGGACCTTCGGGCATGTATGGAGGAGGGTGGAGCAGCCTTCCTGGGCACGAATAAAGCCCAAAGCCCATGGAGAAAGTGACTCTGGTGCCGAAATGACAAAGTCCAAAAACTTGCAGTGGGTTCAAACCTCCAGGGCCTTCAAGGCAGTGACCCAAGCCAGGGAGGGTGCGCTCTGGCTGGGGAGTGAGTTCAGCCTCCGCCGTGGTGGAGCGCTGAAAAGCATGAAACTTCCAGGAAAAAAAAGATGGGGGGGTTGATTCCCTGAAAAGTGCATCCCAGGCATGGCGCACCTCTCCTGGGCACGAATAAAGCCCAAAGCCCATGGAGAAAGTGACTCTGGTGCCGAAATGACAAAGTCCAAAAACTTGCAGTGGGTTCAAACCTCCATGCTCTCAGACCTCCCTGGCCGGCCCAGGGAGGGCGGCCCGTCCTGGGCCAGAGTCAGATTTTACCGTCACCCCTGGAGCTCAGTCTGGAGCGAAGACGGTCCTAAAACGGACCTTCGGGCATGTATGGAGGAGGGTGGAGCAGCCTTCCTGGGCACGAATAAAGCCCATGGAGAAAGTGACTCTGGTGCCGAAATGACAAAGTCCAAAAACTTGCAGTGGGTTCAAACCTCCATGCTCTCAGACCTCCCTGGCCGGCCCAGGGAGGGCAGCCCGTCCTGGGCCAGAGTCAGATTTGACCGCCACCCCTGGAGCTCCGTCTGGAGCGAAGACGGTCCTAAAACGGACCTTCGGGCATGTATGGAGGAGGGTGGAGCAGCCTTCCTGGGCACGAATAAAGCCCAAAGCCCATGGAGAAAGTGACTCTGGTGCCGAAATGACAAAGTCCAAAAACTTGCAGTGGGTTCAAACCTCCAGGGCCTTCAAGGCAGTGACCCAAGCCAGGGAGGGTGCGCTCTGGCTGGGGAGTGAGTTCAGCCTCCGCCGTGGTGGAGCGCTGAAAAGCATGAAACCTCCAGGAAAAAAAAGATGGGGGGGTTGATTCCCTGAAAAGTGCATCCCAGGCATGGCGCACCTCTCCTGGGCACGAATAAAGCCCAAAGCCCACGGGGAAAGTGACTCTGGTGCCGAAATGACAAAGTCCAAAAATGTTGCGGTGGACACAAAGCTCCGTGCTCTCAGACCTCCCTGGCCGGCCCAGGGAGGGTGGCCCGTCCTGGGTCAGAGTCAGATTTCCCCGCCACCCCCGGAGCTCCGTCTGGAGCAAAGACGGTCATGAAACAGACCTTCGGGCCTATATGGAGGAGGGGAGTGCGGCCCTCATCAGACCGTCGTGAGTCCCACTCAGAGTTGCCCTGGTCGGGTATAAAGTCCAGATTACAGATCTCTGGAAGTCCTGTAGTTGGAGAGGGCCTCCAGGAGAGAGTCGGCCGGCCAGCCCAGGCAGGGGGCTCTCTGGCTGGGGAAGAGAAGAGACTTTGGTCTCTGGCAGTACGAAACCTCCAGGAACTGACAGGCCGGTTTTCCGAAAAGCTCTTCCCAGGCAGGGTGCAGCCTCCCTGGGAAACGAATCGTGCTCAAACGACCCCCCCCCCCCCCCATTGAGTCAAAATGTGAAGAAACGACCAAGTCCGTAAACGTGAGGCGGGTTCAGAGCTCCGTGCTCTCAGACCTCCCTGGCCAGCCCGTGGAGGGTGCCTCGGTCCCGGTCACAGACAGTTCGGCGCGCGCCTACCGGAGCTCCGCCTGGGGCTGAGTCGGTCCTAAAACGGACCTTCGGGCCTTTGTGGAGGAGGGAAAGAGCAGGTTGGAGGCACACACCCGACCGCCCTCATCAGACCGTCGTGAGTCCCACTCAGAGTTGCCCTGGTCGGGTATAAAGTCCAGATTACAGATCTCTGGAAGTCCTGTAGTTGGAGAGGGCCTCCAGGAGAGAGTCGGCCGGCCAGCCCAGGCAGGGGGCTCTCTGGCTGGGGAAGAGAAGAGACTTTGGTCTCTGGCAGTACGAAACCTCCAGGAAATGACAGGCCGGTTTTCCGAAAAGCCCTTCCCAGGCAGGGTGCAGCCTCCCTGGGAAACGAATCGTGCTCAAACGACCCCCCCATTGAGTCAAAATGTGAAGAAACGACCAAGTCCGTAAACGTGAGGCGGGTTCAGAGCTCCGTGCTCTCAGACCTCCCTGGCCAGCCCGGGGAGGGTGCCTCGGTCCCGGTCACAGACAGTTCGGCGCGCGCCTACCGGAGCCCCGCCTGGGGCTGAGTCGGTCCTAAAACGGACCTTCGGGGTCTCGAGGAGGAGGGGGACAACGGACACTGAACAGAGAGCCACGGTGGTCAGACCGGGTAGGGAAACGTCCTGACTCAGCCCAGAGAAGTTGCACTTGGTTGCGGGCGAGAGACTTACAGTAAACGCGGGTCTGGTTTGGACACCCAGACCCCCCCCCCCCCCCCCCCCTCGGTGCCAGGGGCGTGCATACCGGTTCAACGTGTGCTGTCCCGGGCGATCTAGGGGTGAAAGACACCGGTGACAAGGTAACGGAAAACGGGCGCCTCCGGGTTGCCCGGGGCCCGGAGGAGCGCACCCTCTCCTTCGGGCCGTCACGTCACGGGGGGTGCCTGGTCGATTGGAGCTTCGGACGCGCCAGGGGACGGCCCCTGCCCGGTCGAGAGACCGCTATGGGCAGCTTGCTCCTCCCCGATTTGCGCGTCGACTCTAGACGCGGCCTCCCCCCGGGGAAAGCAGGCCGCCTCGAACCTCGGGAGACTCAGCTGGCCCGTCTGGAAAAACGGATGTCCGCAGCAGGGGCGGCCACGCGGGTGCGTCGGGAGGCTTGGACGGTTGGTGGGGTTTCCTTGGGGGCCCCCACCCCGCCAGCACGTCTTGGAGCCCAACTTCGCCCTGCGCCTCCCTCGCTTTGAAAGCACCCTTCCCGGTTACGGCCTCGATCCAGAGGCCCCCTCCTTCCACCCAGACGGGAGGGTTCCTCACGCGCGCCCTATGAGCGGCCGTGCCGCCTCGAGCCCCAGGCCCGAGCGGAGCGAGACCCGCGTGTAGGAAGCCAGCGCGTGGCGGTTCGCTCGCTCGCTCGCTCGCTCGTCCGGGTGCTCCCCTCGGTCGATCCCCGAGGTAAATCAACCATATGCTTGTCGAACGGTCGGTCTTGGGTAAATGGCGAAACGAATCCAGGGGCTTGAGACACCCCTGGAGAAAGGGCGGTGGAGCAAAGATACGGACAGAGTCCCACACGCTGCGGTTCAACCAGATTCCCACGAACACTCGACTCCTCTGGCTGGTGACCAGGGAGGGCGCCTCGGTGTCGGGCACGAGCGAATCCGTCCGCCGTGACGGAGCTCCCGTCGGAGCAAAGACGGTCCTGAAACGGACCTTGGGGGTGTTGTCGAGGAGAAGAAGGGGACACACGCTCCGCTCGGACAAGGTGAGAGGGGAAAGAAAGAAAGAAAGAAAGAAAGAAAGAAAGAAAGAAAGAAAGAAACAAACAAACAAACAAACGGGTGCCTCCGGGTCCCCTCGGTTCGGTTCGCTACATCCTGGGGAGGATGCCTTGTCTGGGGCGGTGAGCGGCGCCGAAGGCGCCCTGGAGGAAAAAGTCCACCTCCGAAAAACGGACAGAGTCCGAAACGATGGGGTCCAGCCAGATTCCCACAAAAACGCGTCTCCCTGGCTGGCGACCAGGGAGGGCGCCTCGGTGTCGGGCACGATCGAATCCGTCCGCCGTGACGGAGCTCCCGTCGGAGCAAAGACGGTCCTAAAACGGACCTTGGGGGTTTTGTCGAGGAGGGGACAAACGCTCCGCTCGGACAAGGTGAGAGGAAGAAAAACGGGTGCCTCCGGGTTCCCTCGGTTCGGTTTCCTACATCCTGGCTTCCCTGGAGGAAAGTCCACCTCCGAAAAAAAAAAAAAAAAAACGGACAGAGTCCAGAAATGTGCATTCCAACGAGATCCCCACGGGGACCCGCCTCCCTGGCCGGCACCCAGGGAGGGCGCCTCAGACTCGGGCGCGGCCGAATCCGGCGGTGCGATGGAGCTCACGTCGGAGCAAAGACGGTCCTAAAACGGACCTTCGGGGTTTTGTCGAGAAGGGGACAACCGCCCCGCTCGGACAAGGTAACGGACTTCCGTAGAACAGGCGCCTCCGGGTTGCCTGGGGCCCGGAGGAGCGCACCCCCTCCTCCGGGCCGTCACTTAGGGGTTGCCTGGTCGATTGGAACTTCGGACGCGCCTGGGGACGGCCCCTGCCCGGTCGAGAGACCGCTATGGGCAGCTTGCTCCTCCCCGACTTGCGCGTCGACTCTAGACGCGGCCTCCCTCCGGGGAAAGCAGGCCGCGTCGACCTCGGGAGACTCAGATGGCCCGTCTGAAACGAATGTCCGCCACGGCGGCGGAGGACGTGGGCGCGTGGGAAGGCTCGGACGGTGGGGGACGCAAACCCCCTCCAGTCTTAGAGCCGACCTTCGCCCCGCGCCTCCCCGCTCGAAAAGCACCCTTCCCGGTTACGGCCTCGACCCAGCGGCCACCCACCCCCTCTGCCCCCGCGGAGGAGGGTTCCGCACGCGCCCCCCCCCCCTATGAGCGGCCGCGCCGTCCTCGAGCCCCCCCCGGCCCGAGCGGAGCGAGACCCGTGTGTAGGAAGCCCGGCGTTGTCGCGGTTCTCCTTCCAAGGGCGCTTACCTGGTTGATCCTGCCAGTAGCATATGCTTGTCTCAAAGATTAAGCCATGCAGGTCTAAGTGCACACGGTCGGTACAGTGAAACTGCGAATGGCTCATTAAATCAGTTATGGTTCCTTTGATCGCTCCACCCGCTACTTGGATAACTGTGGCAATTCCAGAGCTAATACATGCAAACGAGCGCCGACCCGGCTCCCCCCGGGGGGTCGGGGACGCGTGCATTTATCAGATCCAAAACCCATCCGGGGTCGGCTTCGGCCGCCCCGGCCGCTTTGGTGACTCTAGATAACCTCGGGCCGATCGCGCGCCCTCCGC
>NW_028296205.1:12500-22500 GCF_964197995.2 Scardinius erythrophthalmus
CCGGAGCTCTGGTTCTCCGTGTCGGGCAGGAGAGCCGGGT
This sequence comes from Scardinius erythrophthalmus, assembly GCF_964197995.2. Lineage (NCBI taxonomy): Eukaryota > Metazoa > Chordata > Actinopteri > Cypriniformes > Leuciscidae > Scardinius > Scardinius erythrophthalmus. Next base: position 12,541 of record NW_028296205.1, read on the forward strand.
GGGTCCCTCCTCCACCCTGGAACTCTCCTCAAGCCAGCCACCCATAGCCTAAGTCGATTTTGGGTACCAGTGGCCCGGTCTCTTGAGGCCCGGGTGGGCTGGGACAGTAATGCCCGGGCTTAAGTGTGGGACCCCCGGGTTCGGCCGGTGCCCGGGTGAGGTGGGTAGGGTTAGGTAGGGTGAAGCAGAGTGTGTGTGTGTGTGTGTGTGTGTGTGTGTGTGTGTGTGTGTGTGTGTGTGTGTGTGTGTGTGTGTGTGTATATAGCGGGTATATCTCTGGAACCAATCCGAGTTGGGGCTCCATACTCTGGGCACATGGGGGTCCCCTCGGGGTCCCCCCACGCCCAGAGTACAGAGCCCCAACTCTGCTTTTTTTTTTTTTTTTTGAGAGTGACACCCGGTCAAAGTTGAAACTTCAAGCGGGTGTATCTCTGGGACCATGCCGAGTTGGGGCCCCATACTCTGGGCACATGGGGGTCCCCTCGGGGTACCCCCACGCCCAGAGCATGGAGCCCCAACTCGGCTTATTTTTCGAGTTACGTCCGGTCAAAGTTGAAACTTCAAGCGGGTATATCTCTGGAACCGATCCGAGTTGGGGCTCCATACTCTGGTCACTGGGGGGTCTCCTCGAGCACCCCCCACGCCCAGAGTATGGAGCCCCAACTCGGCTTACTTTTCGAGTTACGTCCGGTCAAAGTTGAAACTTCAAGCGGGTATATCTCTGGAACCAATCCGAGTTGGGGCTCCATACTCTGGGCACATGGGGGTCCCCTCGGGGTCCCCCCACGCCCAGAGTACAGAGCCCCAACTCTGCTTTTTTTTTTTTTTTTTTGAGAGTGACACCCGGTCAAAGTTGAAACTTCAAGCGGGTGTATCTCTGGGACCATGCCGAGTTGGGGCCCCATACTCTGGGCACATGGGGGTCCCCTCGGGGTACCCCCACGCCCAGAGCATGGAGCCCCAACTCGGCTTATTTTTCGAGTTACGTCCGGTCAAAGTTGAAACTTCAAGCAGGTATATCTCTGGGACCATGCCGAGTTGGGGCCCCATACTCTGGGCACATGGGGGTTCCCTGGGGGTCCCCCACGCCCAGAGTATGGAGCCCCAACTCGGCTTATTTTTCGAGTTACCTCCGGTCAAAGTTGAAACTTCAAGCGGGTATATATCTGGGACCATGCCGAGTTGGGGCTCCATACTCTGGTCGCTGGGGGGTCTCCTCGAGCATACACCAGGGGTGGGGGGGCCCTATGGTACTCCCCCAGGCCCGGAGTATGGAGCTCCAACTCGGCTTACTTTCGGAGATGCGGGAGTAACTTTGACTCTCTTAAGGTAGAGATCTCAGTGATGAAGCCGAGTTGGGGCTCCAAACTCTGGGCACAAGGGGTCCCCTGGGGGTCCCCCCACGCCCAGAGTATGGAGCCCCAACTCGGCTTACTTGTCGAGTTACGTCCGGTCAAAGTTGAAACTTCAAGCGGGTATATCTCTGGAACCGATCCGAGTTGGGGCTCCATACTCTGGTCGCTGGGGGGTCTCCTCGAGCACCCCCCACGCCCAGAGTATGGAGCCCCAACTCGGCTTACTTTTCGAGTTACGTCCGGTCAAAGTTGAAACTTCAAGCGGGTATATCTCTGGAACCGATCCGAGTTGGGGCTCCATACACCAGGGGTGGGGGGGGCCCTACGGTGCTCCCCCCACGCCCGGAGTATGGAGCCCCAACTCGGCTTACTCTCGGAGATACGCCCGGTCAAAGCTGGACAGGAAGTGACCGTATCTCGGCCGCCGAGCCGAGTTGGGGCTCCGTACACCAGGGGTGGGGGGGGCCCTACGGTGCTCCCCCCACGCCCGGAGTATGGAGCCCCAACTCGGCTTACTCTCGGAGATACGCCCGGTCAAAGCTGGACAGGAAGTGGCCGTATCTCGGGACCGGAAGGTCCCCGGAGCTCGGGACGGCGGGAGGAGTAGGGTGCCCTCGGGGCCCCCCAGCACCCGCCGTCTCGAGCCGCTGGGACCTTCGGTTCCCGAGATAGGCCCGGTTACGCGCAAGGGACTTTTGGACAAAACGGCCCGTATCTCGGGAAGGGGAGGTCCCAGCGCCTCGCCCTTTCGGGTGTCGGGGGTCCCTCGGGCATCTCTCGGACCCCGCCTCCCCGAGCCCCTGGGGCCTTTCCTTCCGACGCGCGCGCCGTCCTGTCGGGCCCCGTTTCTCCGGGACCCGGGGGCCCCGGAGCTCGGGGTCGGGCTCCTTGGAAGGGGCCCGCCGAGACCCTACTCTGACCCGAGTTTGGCGTCGATAGGACCCACCTTCCCCGAGTCACGGCCGTTCAAAGTCCGGGCCCCTTCTCTGCTCCCGAGTCCAAAACCCGCAGTGGGTCGGGCCCCAGGGGCTCTGGTGGCACGCCGAGGAAGGTTCGTCGTTCTGGGGACACGGTCAGGGAGCGGGCGGGACTAACCGGGACTCTCTTAAGGTAGCGGCTGAGCGGAGAACTGAGCGAATGAGGGAAAACTTCGCGAACATCTCGAAAAGCGCCCTGCGAAAAAAATCTCAAACCCGGGTCGATCGTAGGTCTCGAGGGGACCTATCCAACGGGCCCACCCCCGTCCCCGAGGGCCCCGGGGTCGGGGAGCTACGGCCGGTCAAAGGCGCAGCTTTTTCGGCTCGTATCTCGGGAGCCCCTCGCTCAATCTTCCCCAAACCACCAGCCGATCGTAGGGCTGCACGGGGCCTTTCGAATGAGCCCACCCACGAGCTGAAACTCGCCGTGGCCCCGGAGATATAACCGTTCAAAGTCGGGGGCCCCCCGCGAGCGGCGATCCGGCAGGGGGCGTCCCCGGGGCCCGCCACTCTCCCCTTCGAGCAAGGGCCCCCCTGGGACCACCTCACCCGAATTTGAGCTCTCTGGGTCTTCGCGTCGCCGAGATACGGGCGTTTTTCCTCCCATTGGCCGTGATGTCATCGGCCCCGCCTTTTTGGAGCGCGCCCGGTGGTTTTCGGCTCATATCTCCGCGAAAACTCCACCAAAACGGACCAAACCGGTACCGTTCTTTTCGTCTCGACCAGACGCTTCCGAAGAGCCCGGTGCCCGCCGGATCCGTTGAGTTTTCGCCGAGATTTTGCGTTTTTCGCCTTCGCGGCGCTGTATCTCGGGCCCCCGGGGGCCCCCGAGGCCGTGGCCGGGCTCTTTGGAAAGGTCTCGTCCGTTCTACAAACGATAAAAAATTGGCGTCGATAGGACCCACCTCGGCCGAGTTACGGCCGTTTGAATCCGTTTGCAGTGGGTTACCGTCCATCAAAACTGCGTGCGCTCTAAGGTGGGCAACCAGGCCCGACCAGAGCGCTCCATACCCGGCTTGGAGCGCCTAGCCCCGCGGTCCTGGTGGGCCTGCTGGTGCAAAGGGTGTCCTGCAAGGGAGCATTTGGGGTCTGGGAGAAACGGGGTGACCGCTTCTCCCGGGAGTCCGGCGGCCGGCTCTGGGGGGTCCTGGAGCCGATCCTCGCTCCCCAAAACCTAAGTCCCAAATGTTGCAGTGCACTCTGAGCTCCAGGCACCCGGGAGCTCTTCGGCCAACCCAGGGAGGGTGTTTTGACCCCGGTCAGACGCAGCTCAGCCCCGCCACCCCTGGGGCTCTAGCTGGAGCCGAGACGGTCCTAAAACGGACCTTCGGGCCTGTATGGGAGAGGAGAGTGGTGGTGGTGGGACACCCCCCCCCCCCGGTCCAATCTGAGTGACTCTGTCTGGGGACGGAAACAGAGCGAGCTGGGCGCCCGGAGCTCTGGAAGTCCTGGAGGGAGAGGGCCTCCAGGACCAGTCCAAGCCCAGCCGGGGGCCCACTCTGGCTGGGGACGGGAAACAGAGCGAGCTGGGCGCCCGGAGCTCTGGAAGTCCTGGAGGGAGAGGGCCTCCAGGACCAGTCCAAGCCCAGCCGGGGGCCCACTGTGGCTGGGGACGGAAAACAGAGCGAGCTGGGCGCCCGGAGCTCTGGAAGTCCTGGAGGGAGAGGGCCTCCAGGACCAGTCCAAGCCCAGCCGGGGGGCCCACTCTGGCTGGGGAGGGCGGCCGCGGAAGGCCCTAGGATGGATCACTGGGAATCTTGAGCACCAGACACCTTTCAAGGCAGTGACCCTAGCCCAGGGAGGGTGCACTCTGGCTGGGGAGAGTGAGTTCAATCTCCACCGTTGTGGTGGAGCTGTGGATATTTTGGGGAAAAAATATGACAAAGTCCATAAACGTGAGGTGGGTTCAGGGCCCCATGCCCTCAGACCTCCCTGGCCAGCCCAGGGAGGGTGCCTCCGTCCCGGGCACAGACAGGTCGGTGGGCCTACAGCCTGGAGCTCCGCCTGGAGCTAAGTCGGTCCTAAACGGACCTTCGGGCCTGTACGGAGGAGGGAGTGCGGTGAAGGTGAACCCCCCCTCATCAGACCGTGGTGAGCCCCGCTCAGAGTCCGCTCTGGGTGGGTATAAACTCCAGCTTACGCCACGCGCGCTGGAAGTCCTGGAGGGAGAGGGCCTGCAGGACCGTTCCAAGCCCAGACAGGGGCCACTCTGGCTGGGGATGATATCCAGATCGAGCCGAGCGCGGTGGAGCTCTGGAAGTCCTGGAGGGAGAGGGCCTCCAGGACCATTCCAAGCCCTGCCAGGGAGGGTGCGCTCTGGCTGTGGAGTGAGTTCAAACTCCGCCGTGGTGGAGCTCTGAAAAGCATGAAACCTCCAGGGGAAAAAAAGATGGGGGGGTTGATTCCCTGAAAAGTGCATCCCAGGCATGGCGCACCTCTCCTGGGCACGAATAAAGCCCAAAGCCCATGGAGAAAGTGTCTCTGGTGCCGAAATGACAAAGTCCAAAAACCTGCAGTGGGTTCAAACCTCCAGGGCCTTCAAGTCAGTGACCCAAGCCAGGGAGGGTGCGCTCTGGCTGGGGGAGTGAGTTCAGCCTCCGCCGTGGTGGAGCTCTGAAAAGCGTGAAACCTCCAGGAAAAAAAAAAAAAGAGATGGGGGGGGGTTGATTCCCTGAAAAGTGCATCCCAGGCATGGCGCACCTCTCCTGGGCACGAATAAAGCCCAAAGCCCACGGGGGAAGTGACTCTGGTGCCGAAATGACAAAGTCCAAAAACTTGCAGTGGGTTCAAACCTCCATGCTCTCAGACCTCCCTGGCCGGCCCAGGGAGGGCGGCCCGTCCTGGGCCAGAGTCAGATTTTACCGTCACCCCTGGAGCTCAGTCTGGAGCGAAGACGGTCCTAATACGGACCTTCGGGCATGTATGGAGGAGGGTGGAGCAGCCTTCCTGGGCACGAATAAAGCCCATGGAGAAAGTGACTCTGGTGCCGAAATGACAAAGTCCAAAAACTTGCAGTGGGTTCAAACCTCCATGCTCTCAGACCTCCCTGGCCGGCCCAGGGAGGGCAGCCCGTCCTGGGCCAGAGTCAGATTTGACCGCCACCCCTGGAGCTCCGTCTGGAGCGAAGACGGTCCTAAAACGGACCTTCGGGCAGGTATGGAGGAGGGTGGAGCAGCCTTCCTGGGCACGAATAAAGCCCAAAGCCCATGGAGAAAGTGACTCTGGTGCCGAAATGACAAAGTCCAAAAACTTGCAGTGGGTTCAAACCTCCAGGGCCTTCAAGGCAGTGACCCAAGCCAGGGAGGGTGCGCTCTGGCTGGGGAGTGAGTTCAGCCTCCGCCGTGGTGGAGCGCTGAAAAGCATGAAACTTCCAGGAAAAAAAAGATGGGGGGGGTTGATTCCCTGAAAAGTGCATCCCAGGCATGGCGCACCTCTCCTGGGCACGAATAAAGCCCAAAGCCCATGGAGAAAGTGACTCTGGTGCCGAAATGACAAAGTCCAAAAACTTGCAGTGGGTTCAAACCTCCATGCTCTCAGACCTCCCTGGCCGGCCCAGGGAGGGCGGCCCGTCCTGGGCCAGAGTCAGATTTTACCGTCACCCCTGGAGCTCAGTCTGGAGCGAAGACGGTCCTAAAACGGACCTTCGGGCATGTATGGAGGAGGGTGGAGCAGCCTTCCTGGGCACGAATAAAGCCCAAAGCCCATGGAGAAAGTGACTCTGGTGCCGAAATGACAAAGTCCAAAAACTTGCAGTGGGTTCAAACCTCCAGGGCCTTCAAGGCAGTGACCCAAGCCAGGGAGGGTGCGCTCTGGCTGGGGAGTGAGTTCAGCCTCCGCCGTGGTGGAGCGCTGAAAAGCATGAAACTTCCAGGAAAAAAAAGATGGGGGGGTTGATTCCCTGAAAAGTGCATCCCAGGCATGGCGCACCTCTCCTGGGCACGAATAAAGCCCAAAGCCCATGGAGAAAGTGACTCTGGTGCCGAAATGACAAAGTCCAAAAACTTGCAGTGGGTTCAAACCTCCATGCTCTCAGACCTCCCTGGCCGGCCCAGGGAGGGCGGCCCGTCCTGGGCCAGAGTCAGATTTTACCGTCACCCCTGGAGCTCAGTCTGGAGCGAAGACGGTCCTAAAACGGACCTTCGGGCATGTATGGAGGAGGGTGGAGCAGCCTTCCTGGGCACGAATAAAGCCCATGGAGAAAGTGACTCTGGTGCCGAAATGACAAAGTCCAAAAACTTGCAGTGGGTTCAAACCTCCATGCTCTCAGACCTCCCTGGCCGGCCCAGGGAGGGCAGCCCGTCCTGGGCCAGAGTCAGATTTGACCGCCACCCCTGGAGCTCCGTCTGGAGCGAAGACGGTCCTAAAACGGACCTTCGGGCATGTATGGAGGAGGGTGGAGCAGCCTTCCTGGGCACGAATAAAGCCCAAAGCCCATGGAGAAAGTGACTCTGGTGCCGAAATGACAAAGTCCAAAAACTTGCAGTGGGTTCAAACCTCCAGGGCCTTCAAGGCAGTGACCCAAGCCAGGGAGGGTGCGCTCTGGCTGGGGAGTGAGTTCAGCCTCCGCCGTGGTGGAGCGCTGAAAAGCATGAAACCTCCAGGAAAAAAAAGATGGGGGGGTTGATTCCCTGAAAAGTGCATCCCAGGCATGGCGCACCTCTCCTGGGCACGAATAAAGCCCAAAGCCCACGGGGAAAGTGACTCTGGTGCCGAAATGACAAAGTCCAAAAATGTTGCGGTGGACACAAAGCTCCGTGCTCTCAGACCTCCCTGGCCGGCCCAGGGAGGGTGGCCCGTCCTGGGTCAGAGTCAGATTTCCCCGCCACCCCCGGAGCTCCGTCTGGAGCAAAGACGGTCATGAAACAGACCTTCGGGCCTATATGGAGGAGGGGAGTGCGGCCCTCATCAGACCGTCGTGAGTCCCACTCAGAGTTGCCCTGGTCGGGTATAAAGTCCAGATTACAGATCTCTGGAAGTCCTGTAGTTGGAGAGGGCCTCCAGGAGAGAGTCGGCCGGCCAGCCCAGGCAGGGGGCTCTCTGGCTGGGGAAGAGAAGAGACTTTGGTCTCTGGCAGTACGAAACCTCCAGGAAATGACAGGCCGGTTTTCCGAAAAGCTCTTCCCAGGCAGGGTGCAGCCTCCCTGGGAAACGAATCGTGCTCAAACGACCCCCCCCCCCCCATTGAGTCAAAATGTGAAGAAACGACCAAGTCCGTAAACGTGAGGCGGGTTCAGAGCTCCGTGCTCTCAGACCTCCCTGGCCAGCCCGTGGAGGGTGCCTCGGTCCCGGTCACAGACAGTTCGGCGCGCGCCTACCGGAGCTCCGCCTGGGGCTGAGTCGGTCCTAAAACGGACCTTCGGGCCTTTGTGGAGGAGGGAAAGAGCAGGTTGGAGGGTTGGAGGCACACACCCGACCGCCCTCATCAGACCGTCGTGAGTCCCACTCAGAGTTGCCCTGGTCGGGTATAAAGTCCAGATTACAGATCTCTGGAAGTCCTGTAGTTGGAGAGGGCCTCCAGGAGAGAGTCGGCCGGCCAGCCCAGGCAGGGGGCTCTCTGGCTGGGGAAGAGAAGAGACTTTGGTCTCTGGCAGTACGAAACCTCCAGGAAATGACAGGCCGGTTTTCCGAAAAGCCCTTCCCAGGCAGGGTGCAGCCTCCCTGGGAAACGAATCGTGCTCAAACGACCCCCCCATTGAGTCAAAATGTGAAGAAACGACCAAGTCCGTAAACGTGAGGCGGGTTCAGAGCTCCGTGCTCTCAGACCTCCCTGGCCAGCCCGGGGAGGGTGCCTCGGTCCCGGTCACAGACAGTTCGGCGCGCGCCTACCGGAGCCCCGCCTGGGGCTGAGTCGGTCCTAAAACGGACCTTCGGGGTCTCGAGGAGGAGGGGGACAACGGACACTGAACAGAGAGCCACGGTGGTCAGACCGGGTAGGGAAACGTCCTGACTCAGCCCAGAGAAGTTGCACTTGGTTGCGGGCGAGAGACTTACAGTAAACGCGGGTCTGGTTTGGACACCCAGACCCCCCCCCCCCCCCCCCCCCCTCGGTGCCAGGGGCGTGCATACCGGTTCAACGTGTGCTGTCCCGGGCGATCTAGGGGTGAAAGACACCGGTGACAAGGTAACGGAAAACGGGCGCCTCCGGGTTGCCCGGGGCCCGGAGGAGCGCACCCTCTCCTTCGGGCCGTCACGTCACGGGGGGTGCCTGGTCGATTGGAGCTTCGGACGCGCCAGGGACGGCCCCTGCCCGGTCGAGAGACCGCTATGGGCAGCTTGCTCCTCCCCGATTTGCGCGTCGACTCTAGACGCGGCCTCCCCCCGGGAAAGCAGGCCGCCTCGAACCTCGGGAGACTCAGCTGGCCCGTCTGGAAAAACGGATGTCCGCAGCAGGGGCGGCCACGCGGGTGCGTCGGGAGGCTTGGACGGTTGGTGGGGGTTTCCTTGGGGGCCCCCACCCCGCCAGCACGTCTTGGAGCCCAACTTCGCCCTGCGCCTCCCTCGCTTTGAAAGCACCCTTCCCGGTTACGGCCTCGATCCAGAGGCCCCCTCCTTCCACCCAGACGGGAGGGTTCCTCACGCGCGCCCTATGAGCGGCCGTGCCGCCTCGAGCCCCAGGCCCGAGCGGAGCGAGACCCGCGTGTAGGAAGCCAGCGCGTGGCGGTTCGCTCGCTCGCTCGCTCGCTCGTCCGGGTGCTCCCCTCGGTCGATCCCCGAGGTAAATCAACCATATGCTTGTCGAACGGTCGGTCTTGGGTAAATGGCGAAACGAATCCAGGGGCTTGAGACACCCCTGGAGAAAGGGCGGTGGAGCAAAGATACGGACAGAGTCCCACACGCTGCGGTTCAACCAGATTCCCACGAACACTCGACTCCTCTGGCTGGTGACCAGGGAGGGCGCCTCGGTGTCGGGCACGAGCGAATCCGTCCGCCGTGACGGAGCTCCCGTCGGAGCAAAGACGGTCCTGAAACGGACCTTGGGGGTGTTGTCGAGGAGAAGAAGGGGACACACGCTCCGCTCGGACAAGGTGAGAGGGGAAAGAAAGAAAGAAAGAAAGAAAGAAAGAAAGAAAGAAAGAAAGAAACAAACAAACAAACAAACGGGTGCCTCCGGGTCCCCTCGGTTCGGTTCGCTACATCCTGGGGAGGATGCCTTGTCTGGGGCGGTGAGCGGCGCCGAAGGCGCCCTGGAGGAAAAAGTCCACCTCCGAAAAACGGACAGAGTCCGAAACGATGGGGTCCAGCCAGATTCCCACAAAAACGCGTCTCCCTGGCTGGCGACCAGGGAGGGCGCCTCGGTGTCGGGCACGATCGAATCCGTCCGCCGTGACGGAGCTCCCGTCGGAGCAAAGACGGTCCTAAACGGACCTTGGGGGTTTTGTCGAGGAGGGGACAAACGCTCCGCTCGGACAAGGTGAGAGGAAGAAAAACGGGTGCCTCCGGGTTCCCTCGGTTCGGTTTCCTACATCCTGGCTTCCCTGGAGGAAAGTCCACCTCCGAAAAAAAAAAAAAAAAACGGACAGAGTCCAGAAATGTGCATTCCAACGAGATCCCCACGGGGACCCGCCTCCCTGGCCGGCACCCAGGGAGGGCGCCTCAGACTCGGGCGCGGCCGAATCCGGCGGTGCGAT
>NW_028296205.1:32500-40000 GCF_964197995.2 Scardinius erythrophthalmus
CATACTCTGGTCGCTGGGGGGTCTCCTCGAGCACCCCCCACGCCCAGAGTATGGAGCCCCAACTCGGCTTACTTTTCGAGTTACGTCCGGTCAAAGTTGAAACTTCAAGCGGGTATATCTCTGGAACCGATCCGAGTTGGGGCTCCATACACCAGGGGTGGGGGGGGCCCTACGGTGCTCCCCCCACGCCCGGAGTATGGAGCCCCAACTCGGCTTACTCTCGGAGATACGCCCGGTCAAAGCTGGACAGGAAGTGACCGTATCTCGGCCGCCGAGCCGAGTTGGGGCTCCGTACACCAGGGGTGGGGGGGGCCCTACGGTGCTCCCCCCACGCCCGGAGTATGGAGCCCCAACTCGGCTTACTCTCGGAGATACGCCCGGTCAAAGCTGGACAGGAAGTGGCCGTATCTCGGGACCGGAAGGTCCCCGGAGCTCGGGACGGCGGGAGGAGTAGGGTGCCCTCGGGGCCCCCCAGCACCCGCCGTCTCGAGCCGCTGGGACCTTCGGTTCCCGAGATAGGCCCGGTTACGCGCAAGGGACTTTTGGACAAAACGGCCCGTATCTCGGGAAGGGGAGGTCCCAGCGCCTCGCCCTTTCGGGTGTCGGGGGGTCCCTCGGGCATCTCTCGGACCCCGCCTCCCCGAGCCCCTGGGGCCTTTCCTTCCGACGCGCGCGCCGTCCTGTCGGGCCCCGTTTCTCCGGGACCCGGGGGCCCCGGAGCTCGGGGTCGGGCTCCTTGGAAGGGGCCCGCCGAGACCCTACTCTGACCCGAGTTTGGCGTCGATAGGACCCACCTTCCCCGAGTCACGGCCGTTCAAAGTCCGGGCCCCTTCTCTGCTCCCGAGTCCAAAACCCGCAGTGGGTCGGGCCCCAGGGGCTCTGGTGGCACGCCGAGGAAGGTTCGTCGTTCTGGGGACACGGTCAGGGAGCGGGCGGGACTAACCGGGACTCTCTTAAGGTAGCGGCTGAGCGGAGAACTGAGCGAATGAGGGAAAACTTCGCGAACATCTCGAAAAGCGCCCTGCGAAAAAATCTCAAACCCGGGTCGATCGTAGGTCTCGAGGGGACCTATCCAACGGGCCCACCCCCGTCCCCGAGGGCCCCGGGGTCGGGGAGCTACGGCCGGTCAAAGGCGCAGCTTTTTCGGCTCGTATCTCGGGAGCCCCTCGCTCAATCTTCCCCAAACCACCAGCCGATCGTAGGGCTGCACGGGGCCTTTCGAATGAGCCCACCCACGAGCTGAAACTCGCCGTGGCCCCGGAGATATAACCGTTCAAAGTCGGGGGGCCCCCCGCGAGCGGCGATCCGGCAGGGGGCGTCCCCGGGGCCCGCCACTCTCCCCTTCGAGCAAGGGCCCCCCTGGGACCACCTCACCCGAATTTGAGCTCTCTGGGTCTTCGCGTCGCCGAGATACGGGCGTTTTTCCTCCCATTGGCCGTGATGTCATCGGCCCCGCCTTTTTGGAGCGCGCCCGGTGGTTTTCGGCTCATATCTCCGCGAAAACTCCACCAAAACGGACCAAACCGGTACCGTTCTTTTCGTCTCGACCAGACGCTTCCGAAGAGCCCGGTGCCCGCCGGATCCGTTGAGTTTTCGCCGAGATATTTGCGTTTTTCGCCTTCGCGGCGCTGTATCTCGGGCCCCCGGGGGCCCCCGAGGCCGTGGCCGGGCTCTTTGGAAAGGTCTCGTCCCGTTCTACAAACGATAAAAAATTGGCGTCGATAGGACCCACCTCGGCCGAGTTACGGCCGTTTGAATCCGTTTGCAGTGGGTTACCGTCCATCAAAACTGCGTGCGCTCTAAGGTGGGCAACCAGGCCCGACCAGAGCGCTCCATACCCGGCTTGGAGCGCCTAGCCCCGCGGTCCTGGTGGGCCTGCTGGTGCAAAGGGTGTCCTGCAAGGGAGCATTTGGGGTCTGGGAGAAACGGGGTGACCGCTTCTCCCGGGGAGTCCGGCGGCCGGCTCTGGGGGGTCCTGGAGCCGATCCTCGCTCCCCAAAACCTAAGTCCCAAATGTTGCAGTGCACTCTGAGCTCCAGGCACCCGGGAGCTCTTCGGCCAACCCAGGGAGGGTGTTTTGACCCCGGTCAGACGCAGCTCAGCCCCGCCACCCCTGGGGCTCTAGCTGGAGCCGAGACGGTCCTAAAACGGACCTTCGGGCCTGTATGGGAGAGGAGAGTGGTGGTGGTGGGACACCCCCCCCCCCCGGTCCCAATCTGAGTGACTCTGTCTGGGGACGGAAAACAGAGCGAGCTGGGCGCCCGGAGCTCTGGAAGTCCTGGAGGGAGAGGGCCTCCAGGACCAGTCCAAGCCCAGCCGGGGGCCCACTCTGGCTGGGGACGGGAAACAGAGCGAGCTGGGCGCCCGGAGCTCTGGAAGTCCTGGAGGGAGAGGGCCTCCAGGACCAGTCCAAGCCCAGCCGGGGGCCCACTGTGGCTGGGGACGGAAAACAGAGCGAGCTGGGCGCCCGGAGCTCTGGAAGTCCTGGAGGGAGAGGGCCTCCAGGACCAGTCCAAGCCCAGCCGGGGGGCCCACTCTGGCTGGGGAGGGCGGCCGCGGAAGGCCCTAGGATGGATCACTGGGAATCTTGAGCACCAGGACACCTTTCAAGGCAGTGACCCTAGCCCAGGGAGGGTGCACTCTGGCTGGGGAGAGTGAGTTCAATCTCCACCGTTGTGGTGGAGCTGTGGATATTTTGGGGAAAAAATATGACAAAGTCCATAAACGTGAGGTGGGTTCAGGGCCCCATGCCCTCAGACCTCCCTGGCCAGCCCAGGGAGGGTGCCTCCGTCCCGGGCACAGACAGGTCGGTGGGCCTACAGCCTGGAGCTCCGCCTGGAGCTAAGTCGGTCCTAAAACGGACCTTCGGGCCTGTACGGAGGAGGGGAGTGCGGTGAAGGTGAACCCCCCCTCATCAGACCGTGGTGAGCCCCGCTCAGAGTCCGCTCTGGGTGGGTATAAACTCCAGCTTACGCCACGCGCGCTGGAAGTCCTGGAGGGAGAGGGCCTGCAGGACCGTTCCAAGCCCAGACAGGGGCCACTCTGGCTGGGGATGATATCCAGATCGAGCCGAGCGCGGTGGAGCTCTGGAAGTCCTGGAGGGAGAGGGCCTCCAGGACCATTCCAAGCCCTGCCAGGGAGGGTGCGCTCTGGCTGTGGAGTGAGTTCAAACTCCGCCGTGGTGGAGCTCTGAAAAGCATGAAACCTCCAGGGGAAAAAAAGATGGGGGGGTTGATTCCCTGAAAAGTGCATCCCAGGCATGGCGCACCTCTCCTGGGCACGAATAAAGCCCAAAGCCCATGGAGAAAGTGTCTCTGGTGCCGAAATGACAAAGTCCAAAAACCTGCAGTGGGTTCAAACCTCCAGGGCCTTCAAGTCAGTGACCCAAGCCAGGGAGGGTGCGCTCTGGCTGGGGGAGTGAGTTCAGCCTCCGCCGTGGTGGAGCTCTGAAAAGCGTGAAACCTCCAGGAAAAAAAAAAAAAAGAGATGGGGGGGGTTGATTCCCTGAAAAGTGCATCCCAGGCATGGCGCACCTCTCCTGGGCACGAATAAAGCCCAAAGCCCACGGGGGAAGTGACTCTGGTGCCGAAATGACAAAGTCCAAAAACTTGCAGTGGGTTCAAACCTCCATGCTCTCAGACCTCCCTGGCCGGCCCAGGGAGGGCGGCCCGTCCTGGGCCAGAGTCAGATTTTACCGTCACCCCTGGAGCTCAGTCTGGAGCGAAGACGGTCCTAATACGGACCTTCGGGCATGTATGGAGGAGGGTGGAGCAGCCTTCCTGGGCACGAATAAAGCCCATGGAGAAAGTGACTCTGGTGCCGAAATGACAAAGTCCAAAAACTTGCAGTGGGTTCAAACCTCCATGCTCTCAGACCTCCCTGGCCGGCCCAGGGAGGGCAGCCCGTCCTGGGCCAGAGTCAGATTTGACCGCCACCCCTGGAGCTCCGTCTGGAGCGAAGACGGTCCTAAAACGGACCTTCGGGCATGTATGGAGGAGGGTGGAGCAGCCTTCCTGGGCACGAATAAAGCCCAAAGCCCATGGAGAAAGTGACTCTGGTGCCGAAATGACAAAGTCCAAAAACTTGCAGTGGGTTCAAACCTCCAGGGCCTTCAAGGCAGTGACCCAAGCCAGGGAGGGTGCGCTCTGGCTGGGGAGTGAGTTCAGCCTCCGCCGTGGTGGAGCGCTGAAAAGCATGAAACTTCCAGGAAAAAAAAGATGGGGGGGGTTGATTCCCTGAAAAGTGCATCCCAGGCATGGCGCACCTCTCCTGGGCACGAATAAAGCCCAAAGCCCATGGAGAAAGTGACTCTGGTGCCGAAATGACAAAGTCCAAAAACTTGCAGTGGGTTCAAACCTCCATGCTCTCAGACCTCCCTGGCCGGCCCAGGGAGGGCGGCCCGTCCTGGGCCAGAGTCAGATTTTACCGTCACCCCTGGAGCTCAGTCTGGAGCGAAGACGGTCCTAAAACGGACCTTCGGGCATGTATGGAGGAGGGTGGAGCAGCCTTCCTGGGCACGAATAAAGCCCAAAGCCCATGGAGAAAGTGACTCTGGTGCCGAAATGACAAAGTCCAAAAACTTGCAGTGGGTTCAAACCTCCAGGGCCTTCAAGGCAGTGACCCAAGCCAGGGAGGGTGCGCTCTGGCTGGGGAGTGAGTTCAGCCTCCGCCGTGGTGGAGCGCTGAAAAGCATGAAACTTCCAGGAAAAAAAAGATGGGGGGGTTGATTCCCTGAAAAGTGCATCCCAGGCATGGCGCACCTCTCCTGGGCACGAATAAAGCCCAAAGCCCATGGAGAAAGTGACTCTGGTGCCGAAATGACAAAGTCCAAAAACTTGCAGTGGGTTCAAACCTCCATGCTCTCAGACCTCCCTGGCCGGCCCAGGGAGGGCGGCCCGTCCTGGGCCAGAGTCAGATTTTACCGTCACCCCTGGAGCTCAGTCTGGAGCGAAGACGGTCCTAAAACGGACCTTCGGGCATGTATGGAGGAGGGTGGAGCAGCCTTCCTGGGCACGAATAAAGCCCATGGAGAAAGTGACTCTGGTGCCGAAATGACAAAGTCCAAAAACTTGCAGTGGGTTCAAACCTCCATGCTCTCAGACCTCCCTGGCCGGCCCAGGGAGGGCAGCCCGTCCTGGGCCAGAGTCAGATTTGACCGCCACCCCTGGAGCTCCGTCTGGAGCGAAGACGGTCCTAAAACGGACCTTCGGGCATGTATGGAGGAGGGTGGAGCAGCCTTCCTGGGCACGAATAAAGCCCAAAGCCCATGGAGAAAGTGACTCTGGTGCCGAAATGACAAAGTCCAAAAACTTGCAGTGGGTTCAAACCTCCAGGGCCTTCAAGGCAGTGACCCAAGCCAGGGAGGGTGCGCTCTGGCTGGGGAGTGAGTTCAGCCTCCGCCGTGGTGGAGCGCTGAAAAGCATGAAACCTCCAGGAAAAAAAAGATGGGGGGGTTGATTCCCTGAAAAGTGCATCCCAGGCATGGCGCACCTCTCCTGGGCACGAATAAAGCCCAAAGCCCACGGGGAAAGTGACTCTGGTGCCGAAATGACAAAGTCCAAAAATGTTGCGGTGGACACAAAGCTCCGTGCTCTCAGACCTCCCTGGCCGGCCCAGGGAGGGTGGCCCGTCCTGGGTCAGAGTCAGATTTCCCCGCCACCCCCGGAGCTCCGTCTGGAGCAAAGACGGTCATGAAACAGACCTTCGGGCCTATATGGAGGAGGGGAGTGCGGCCCTCATCAGACCGTCGTGAGTCCCACTCAGAGTTGCCCTGGTCGGGTATAAAGTCCAGATTACAGATCTCTGGAAGTCCTGTAGTTGGAGAGGGCCTCCAGGAGAGAGTCGGCCGGCCAGCCCAGGCAGGGGGCTCTCTGGCTGGGGAAGAGAAGAGACTTTGGTCTCTGGCAGTACGAAACCTCCAGGAAATGACAGGCCGGTTTTCCGAAAAGCTCTTCCCAGGCAGGGTGCAGCCTCCCTGGGAAACGAATCGTGCTCAAACGACCCCCCCCCCCCCCATTGAGTCAAAATGTGAAGAAACGACCAAGTCCGTAAACGTGAGGCGGGTTCAGAGCTCCGTGCTCTCAGACCTCCCTGGCCAGCCCGTGGAGGGTGCCTCGGTCCCGGTCACAGACAGTTCGGCGCGCGCCTACCGGAGCTCCGCCTGGGGCTGAGTCGGTCCTAAAACGGACCTTCGGGCCTTTGTGGAGGAGGGAAAGAGCAGGTTGGAGGCACACACCCGACCGCCCTCATCAGACCGTCGTGAGTCCCACTCAGAGTTGCCCTGGTCGGGTATAAAGTCCAGATTACAGATCTCTGGAAGTCCTGTAGTTGGAGAGGGCCTCCAGGAGAGAGTCGGCCGGCCAGCCCAGGCAGGGGGCTCTCTGGCTGGGGAAGAGAAGAGACTTTGGTCTCTGGCAGTACGAAACCTCCAGGAAATGACAGGCCGGTTTTCCGAAAAGCCCTTCCCAGGCAGGGTGCAGCCTCCCTGGGAAACGAATCGTGCTCAAACGACCCCCCCATTGAGTCAAAATGTGAAGAAACGACCAAGTCCGTAAACGTGAGGCGGGTTCAGAGCTCCGTGCTCTCAGACCTCCCTGGCCAGCCCGGGGAGGGTGCCTCGGTCCCGGTCACAGACAGTTCGGCGCGCGCCTACCGGAGCCCCGCCTGGGGCTGAGTCGGTCCTAAAACGGACCTTCGGGGTCTCGAGGAGGAGGGGGACAACGGACACTGAACAGAGAGCCACGGTGGTCAGACCGGGTAGGGAAACGTCCTGACTCAGCCCAGAGAAGTTGCACTTGGTTGCGGGCGAGAGACTTACAGTAAACGCGGGTCTGGTTTGGACACCCAGACCCCCCCCCCCCCCCCCCCCCCCCTCGGTGCCAGGGGCGTGCATACCGGTTCAACGTGTGCTGTCCCGGGCGATCTAGGGGTGAAAGACACCGGTGACAAGGTAACGGAAAACGGGCGCCTCCGGGTTGCCCGGGGCCCGGAGGAGCGCACCCTCTCCTTCGGGCCGTCACGTCACGGGGGGTGCCTGGTCGATTGGAGCTTCGGACGCGCCAGGGGACGGCCCCTGCCCGGTCGAGAGACCGCTATGGGCAGCTTGCTCCTCCCCGATTTGCGCGTCGACTCTAGACGCGGCCTCCCCCCGGGGAAAGCAGGCCGCCTCGAACCTCGGGAGACTCAGCTGGCCCGTCTGGAAAAACGGATGTCCGCAGCAGGGGCGGCCACGCGGGTGCGTCGGGAGGCTTGGACGGTTGGTGGGGTTTCCTTGGGGGCCCCCACCCCGCCAGCACGTCTTGGAGCCCAACTTCGCCCTGCGCCTCCCTCGCTTTGAAAGCACCCTTCCCGGTTACGGCCTCGATCCAGAGGCCCCCTCCTTCCACCCAGACGGGAGGGTTCCTCACGCGCGCCCTATGAGCGGCCGTGCCGCCTCGAGCCCCAGGCCCGAGCGGAGCGAGACCCGCGTGTAGGAAGCCAGCGCGTGGCGGTTCGCTCGCT
>NW_028296204.1:0-43474 GCF_964197995.2 Scardinius erythrophthalmus
ATACCTTGTAATAACATAAGGGGCGAAACAGATGATGAAAGATCCAATGAAAATGCTGATCTTCTTAGTAGCGCGCTGTTTTCTCCTCTTTTGTTCTGAAAGACAGCGCTGCTTAACACTATACAAAAGAGTTTTACAAAATATTAATGACATATGATCCAATGGGAAACCTGGTAAAACATCCCAATGATGCTTACTAAGAATAAATGGTCATAAATACCTTGGATGAATATCTACCAGTAAGAAGAGGGTCTGCATGGTTATAATGTCAATCCTCTTGCAGTGAAAGCGTGCAACTTTTAACACCTTTAAGTATGTAATGCACAAAATCAGAAGCGAGAGCATAAAGCTGGTGGCATGAAAGACAATGGTGAACACAGTAAACTTAATCCGTGTCCTCTCCTCGCTCAAATGCAACGTGCAGGATGCGTAAATCGGACTGTAGTCAAACCATGAGAAAAACACCGGGATGAGAGAGAACGTGAACGAGTGAAGCCAAGAATAACACACCATGACCAACGCGTCCTGGTAGCGCATTTTGCTAGAGTAACTCAGAGGGAAAACTACGGCGATCCAGCGGTCTATACTGAGGGCTGCCATGCTTAGCATGCTATTGGCTATCAGAAAGGTCTCCAGAAAGCTCAGCGTGCCACAGAGACAGTCTCCAAAAGGTTGCTGGTGCTTTACAATCCCAATTAAAGTGGACGGCATGTTCAGGACAGAAATCAGTATGTTGCAAAACGACAAGTTCATTGTGAACACCCCTGGCACCTGTCGGCGTATTTCGCTGCTGTGGATGAAACATAGCAACACCAGTAAGTTCGACAACAAAGAAACAATCGCAACCACAACGATTAACAAAGCTAACAGAATTTCCGCAAAGTCCATTTCTCACTTCAGAAGTCCCCTTGCCATAGATTTGCCCCAGTTGGTGATGAATGTTATCAGCTCCATGATTCTTCTGAGACAAAATAATTACGTTTACCTAATAAGTCACATTAGGCTCAACACGCGCGCGCTGTCCAGAGTGCTGAACCTAGTAGCGCATGCACATTTCCCTCTTAAAAAAAGAAAAAGAAATATGTAAAAGAAAAGAAAAGAAGAAGAAGAAAAAAACATTTCTAAAGACAATATATTTTATGACGAAGTTAAAACCATTCTCTGTCCATCGTGATAGAGGCGTTCAGTCCTGCGCGTTTTAACGCTTGTGTTGGTGAAGCTCATGGACACAGTAAACTTACGCTTGGCTCATGCGCACAAGGGCCGCGACGGTGGGAGGCCGTTTTGTACAAATACTGAAGAAAAAAAATACTTAAACGCAACAACAAGATTTAAAAGAATAGCCTACATCCTAAACAACATAGGCTATGTCGCAATTGTTTATCTATATCCCCGCCAAATACAAATTGACTTTTGGGAGGGGGTTCTTAAATGTATCTAGGCCTATTCATTTTACATACGTTTCAACAGCGTTTTATTTAGTTATTTATTTAGATTTTTTTTTTTTTTTTTTTTTTTTTTTAGTTAGAGCGCACAGATGTACATTATCGCCTAAAAACTCTTAAAACTACATTTCGTGACACAACAACAGTATTATTTTTTTAATATGGTGGATTTGCTCGATCGCCATGGCAAGCTGCAAGCCGAGTAATACCAACAGTGAAACGGTTAGAGTGCTGTTACAGGGTGAATATCACACGACTGGAACAGATTTCGCGTTATGCTTCGCCAGGTCCACGATTCCTGATAACTATATCTCGTTTCCCAAAAATGCACTTAACATTGTGTGTTCTTTCTAAAGTTTAAGGGTAAAACGAAGTTCGAAAAACGTGACCAGCATACTTTTGGTTAACATCCGACACCACCCACACTGCTGAGAGCGATGTTTAGATGAATATGTAAATATGTGCTGCATGCTTTTTTCTCAAAAACAAAATAAACACAAAACAAAGCACTTTATACAACGGCTCTTTCTGGTTCTCGAATCTGATTGGCTGATAGCCTTTTCTAGCCGTGTGATTACAGCACTCTAACCATTTCACTGTTTGTATCACTCTGCTTGCAGCTTGTCATGACGATCGAGCAAATCCACCATATTTTTTAAAAATACTACTGTTGTTGTGTCACGAAATGTAGTTTTAATTTTTTTTTAGGCAAGAATGTAGTGCGTTAGACCTCAAATATGTGACTAAAATATAATCAAAGTGCCTATTTTACAGTCTGTTTAGATACGAGCTCCAGGCCATCATTGGCCATTTCAGCAATCATGTACATACAAGATGATGATAACATTCGTCATCTTGGCCAGTCCTTCGGGAATTTGCCACTGGCTCTTGTAGATAGTGGTTAAACATGAGATATTATTAATTTGGGGTATATCAAATGACAATCTTTGGTCTTATTAATCTATTTCTTGTTCTAGAGCAAATTGATTTTGGTTAAGGGGAAAATTAAGTTTCATAACTTTAATGAATTATGAGAGTGAATTATGAAAAAAGAATGGCTCGTTTACGTGCCTACAGGACTGGCAAAATGTTGCACTCTCCAGATGGCCTTACCTCAAAATGTAAGAATTTCAGTCATTGAAGCTGAGGTTGATTTACTGATTGGAAACAATGCACCCAAAGCTACTGAACCATGGAAAATTGTTAACAGTCATTATGACGGGCCATATCCAGTGAAAACCCGACTAGGGTGAGTGGTTATTGGTCCTCTTAAAGACAGTAGCATCACATGCAAGAGTGGCTTTCCTTACATTCCTGCCAACAGAATTTCAATAGAAGAACTATTGATACAGTGTCACGGTTCATCGATCCGTGTGTTCATTTTGTGTATCTGTTGGTTGTTATGGGTGTGGGATCTGAGTGTTTAGTCTTGTTTGTTGCTTAGTAACTAGCTGATCATTTAATCAGCCCACAGCTGCAGCTAGTTAATTCTGTTGTTGGCTGCCTATATCTAGCAGGAGTGATTATTGCCTGGTATCGGTTCGTCACTCTTGTTTATGCTCTCTTACCCAGTTCCGGTGCTTGAGTTTCCTTACTGAGTTATTTCCTCGATCTCGCTGTGTTTCCAGACTTCTGGAGATCGTTTAGAGTTCTCTTCATTCCAGTTCCCGTTTGGCATCCACACAGGATTATTCATATCACTCATCCTTTCCTGTGTATTTGTATCCTGGTCACCTGCCTGCTATATGTGGAAGTTTACGCTGCTATTTTGATCCAATAATCGGAACAAAAGGATGACGTGTATAATTCAAATATTTATCTGACTCCAATATAATTAATCTGACTCCATTAAAGTTGTTGTTATTCTTTAACCTCTTATTCTTTAAAGGTAAAGGTCTTTCTTAGAACTGATAGGAAAACATAGGATTCAACCTAAATGTTTAGATAACGAAAGTTAAAATCACTTTAGCTTTCAACGTAATCAGTGATAAAAGGAAAGATTCTCAAAACCTTTAAAGCAGGCAAAGTTATTTATTAAGTTACATGTTTAAATATACAGACAGTAGAATGGAACAACATACTGTATAGAAACTTAGTTGTAACAAATAAAGCACTGTCGTGCAGAAGAGGCCGTAAAAGCCTTTCTTGAAGTATGAGGTTACGCACCGGTGTGTTAGTCAGGTCCGAATCTTCAAGATTGTGTAACCCTGTAGGCATTTTTGAGGAAAAGTTGTTATACCACATTTTTAGAAAGTTCAATGTCTCCTGAATAAGGATCCACCGTATAACATTGAAATAAGGGTCCCATTTTCTTGTAATTGTCATTGAAACAATAGGTGCATTATTCAAAGCCAAAACACTACAGGTGGATAGGGTAAAAATTTTAAGTTATAGATATCACCATAAAACCTTTCCAGTTTTTCACTTACATAGAGACAGACATTTTTTGTATTACAAGTTTTCTGAAATGTCATGTTTACATATGCAAATGAGGCATACCAGTATATATATATATATATATATATATATATATATATATATAATTCGAGGGGCAGGCATACCAGTGCGCGGTTCCCCCTTTCGGGCTAGCCCTGTCTCTTCGCGTCTTCACAAAGGTTGTCGAGGCAGCCCTTGTTCCTCTCGACGACTGGCTGATCCTAGCTCACTCTCGAGACAAGGTTTGCGAACACAGGGACCTAGTGCTGCGGCACCTAGCTTGTCTGGGCCTTCGGGTCAACTGGGAGAAGAGCAAACTCTGCTCCGTGCAGAGGATCTCTTTTCTCGGTATGGAAATCGACTCGGTCGCCATGTGCGTGCGCGCGCAGTCACTGCTAATTTGCCTTCGTCAGTTCGAGGGCAAGAGTGCGTTTCCACTGAAACTATTTCAGAGGCTCCTGGGGCATATGGCATCCGCAGCCGCAGTAACGTCGCTCGTCTTGCTTCATATGAGACCGCTTCAGCTTTGGCTTCGCGATCAAGTCCCGAGGTGGGCATGGCAACAAGGCACGCTCCGAGTCCCAGTGACTGCCTTCAGACCTTCACCCCGTGGACGAACCTCAGTTTTCTATGGGCTGGAGTGCCCATAGAACGAGTTTCCTGGCATGTTGTTGTATCAACAGATGCCTCCATAATGGGCTAGGGCGCCATGTGCAATGGACATGCTGCCGCAGGCTCCTGGACAAGACCCCAGCGCCTTTGGCATGTCAATTGCCTCGAGTTGCTGGCTGGACGTCTCACCCTGCACTGCTTCTGCAGGACCTGAACCGTGCAGCTGATATGTCTCGGTTTCGGCCTCTCGCTGGAGAATGGGGACTCCATCCCCAGTCGGTTCATCTGATTTGGGATCAGTTCGGGGACGCACAGGTAGATCTGTTTGCCTCCCACGACTCTTGCCACTGCGACCTGTTTTATTCCCTGACCGAGGGCACGCTCGGCACGGATGCACTGGCGCACAGCTGGCCGCGGGGCCTCTGCAAGTATGCGTTTTCCCCCAGTGAGCCTTCTTACGTAGACTTTGCGCAAGATCAGGGAGGACGAGGAGCAGGTAATTTTGGTTGCCCCGTATTGGCTCAACCGCACCTGGTTCCAAGAACTAGTACTCTTCGCGACAGCACCTCCCTGGCCAATTCCTCTGAGAAAGAACCTGCTTTCTCAGGGACGGGGCACCCTATGGCACCCTCGTCCCGATCTTTGAAACCTCCATGTGTGGTTCCTGGATGGGACGAGGCAGGTTTGAGTACCCTACCACCAGCGGTGGTGGCTACCATCACTTCCGCTAGACTAGAGCATCGTCCACGAGAC
Organism: Scardinius erythrophthalmus; assembly: GCF_964197995.2. Taxonomy (NCBI): domain Eukaryota; kingdom Metazoa; phylum Chordata; class Actinopteri; order Cypriniformes; family Leuciscidae; genus Scardinius; species Scardinius erythrophthalmus. The sequence goes on from NW_028296204.1 coordinate 5,247, forward strand.
ATGCCTATGCGTTGAAGTGGAACCTCTTTGTCAACTGGTGTTCTTCTAAACTTAAAGAACCCACGAAAGGCCCGATCAGTGTCGTGCTTTCCTTCTTGCAAGAAGGGTTGGAGCGAAGGTTGTCTCCCTCCACCCTGAAAGTGTATGGTGCCGCCATTGCCACACATCATGATGCAGTTGATGGTAAGTGCATTGGAAAGCACGACCTGATCATCAGTTTCCTGAGAGGAGCGAGGAGACTGAATCCTCCTCGCCCTCCTCTCGTTCCCTCTTTGGACCTCTCTGTGGTTTTAACTGCCCTGCAGAGTGCTCCCTTTGAGCCTTTGCAATCAGTGGAGCTTAAGTTCCTGTCAATGAAAACAGTGCTCCTGGTTGCATTGGCCTCCATCAAGAGGGTAGGGGACCTGCAGGCATTTTCGGGTGACGAAGCGTGCCTGGAATTTGGACCGGCTAACTCTTACGTGATCCTGAGACCCCGGCCTGGATATGTGCCCAAGGTTCCCACCACACCCTTTCGAGACCAGGTGGTGAACCTGCAAGCGCTGCCCTTGGAGGACGCATACCCAGCCTTGGCACTGCTCTGTCCAGTACGCACCCTCCATACTTACATAGACAGGATGCATTGTTTCAGGACTTCAGACCAGCTCTTTGTCTGTCATGGTGGGAAGCTGAAGGGAAAGGCTCTCTCCAAGCAAAGGTTGTCTCACTGGATAGTGGACACCATTGCTTTGGCTTACCAGCAGCAAGGTCGACCATGCCCCCTTGATGTGACGGCCTGCTCCACCCGGAGTGTGGCATCCTCTTGGGCTCTAGCGCATGGCGCCTCGCCAACAGACATATGTAGATCTGCAGGCTGGGCGACACCTAACACGGCCTCTGGGCAACCCCCACGTGTGTAGTCCACTGTAAGCCTCTCTGAGCATGTGTCTTTCCCTCGGCAAGCTACCTTGCCACCCCTGGGTTTGAAATATTCCACCTGCAGCTGGACACCCCAGTGATTCTCAATATGCAGCCCCCTGGGGTCATGTGTATTCCAAGTCCCCCCCTTCGGGCTGGGCATAATTGCATATTTCCACTGATATATGCTTCCCAGTGTACCTTGGCATAATTCCAGCAGCCATTAAAAACTATCCCTTTCATGTTAATGTTGTTTTTTCATTGTTTACATGTTTAAATATTCTGAGAATGCATAGTTTTAGTTCTAATGTTTAATGTTTAAACTGCAATAAATGCATTAAAACTTTTTTTTTTTTGGCAGCCATTTTGTTTTTATTGTTTATGCCAAAACAGTGATGTTTACAACTTGTTATACGGCAGAAATGGATTCAGCACCTAAAAATCATATAGAAACAACACTTGAAGTACTTTTCCTCAAAAATGCCTACTGCATCTTATCCAGGGCTATTTATCTATTTTGGGACCTGACTATGTGGGAGTGGCAGAGTTAAAGCCTTTCTCGAAGATCAACAGTTACCTTTCCTTCTTATACCCTGAGCAAAGCATTGTTAAACATGAGTGGAATACCAACACCAAAACCAACCGACAGGAAACCAAAAGATGAGGCAAATGGGTGGAGATCCAGAGGGGGAGAAGAACATTAACATATTCTCCTCAATTCATGTTTAACCAATAGTACCAAATTGTACATTAGGATACTTTAATATCTCTGTTAAGTTCACCACCATTCATTTCAGTTTATAGGCTGTCAGATGAGACCAAACATGGCATAGTTACATATTAGAACACACTAGTAAATAAACAGTATGTAGTTGAAAGCATATGTCCTATGAAGCAAATGGTACAGACGTGTCATTGAGGTGCAAACGACTCTGTCTCTCCCGACAGAACCATCCTGTGCCTGGAGTGTCCCAACAGTCCTCAATCAGCATATTGATGAAATCCCTGCACTAGATAGGCATTAGCATACTGTGATTATGAAGGCCATTGTGCCACATTTAATTCACATGTATACCTTTAAAAGGCTTTTTGAAGTACTAGGGCAGTAAAGAGTTCTGCCCATATTGGCTCAGCCCTACAGTATTATCATCTGTTCAACCTGCCTTCAATAAACTGTTTGCTTGCATTTGGATCTACGACTCTCATTCTGACAGAACGAACTGACCATCAATGGATCCAGCAAGCACAGCGGAATTGCAGAATGTATTGGCCAGAAGCGATGCTCGTCTCCAGCAACAGGAGGAACAGACTATGGCCACGGGTCAAACAATACAGACGCTAGTGACCCAAGTTTCTGAACTGACGAAACAGGTACAGCAATTAAGTATTGAGACTGCTGCTTCTCGACAACAAACTACGGCAGATCCACCGACTCCAGTGATCCAGTCCATTCGTTTCTACTGAACCCCGCCTTCCGCCTCCCGTGTTCTACTCTGGTGAGTCCCAGTTGTGTAAATCACTTTACTCGCAGGAAGAGCGGGCAGTTGGGGAACGACTGTTTGGGAGCAGAGACTTCCGTGTTGTGCATCCTTTCAAGCTTTCTCTAATGAACTCAGAAAGTTTTTTGATCGCGCTGCTTCTGGCAGAGATGCGGCGCGTCTTCTTGCAGAGCTGCGACAGGGAGAACGTACGGTAACACACTATTCTATTGAATTTCGTAAGTTGGCGGCAGAGTGTGGCTGGAATGCCGAAGCTCAATGGGACATGTTTTTACACGGACTTTCTGAGTACATAAAGGACGAGATTTACGTTTTGGAATTACCCGCGGGGGTGGATAAATTGATTGATCTGGCGGTTCAAGTGGATACCAGACTATGTCGACCAGGTCGTCGGTCACAGCGAGTCAGTGCCAACGTTACATCTACACCTAATCCTACTTTTAATTCTCCTGACGAGACTACAACATTTCTTCCTGATCCTGAGCCCATGCAACTGGGCAGGTCTCGTTTATCATCACAGGAGAAACAGAGGAGGAGAAAGTGGGGATTATGTTTGTATTGTGGAAACGCCGGTCACATTGCACTGCAGTGTCCAGTAAAAGCCAGCACCTGTTAGTAGGTAAGAGGTTACTGACGGGAGGGATTGCACGGACTGAATCCTCTTTTTCTGCCACTCATCTTCCAGTAAGTTTAAGACTGCAGACTCTGAATTTCAACTGTGAGGCCCAAGTAGATTCAGGAGCCGAGGGTAATTTTTTGGATATTGATCTGGTACACAGTCTCCAGATACCAGTGGTGGCACTCTCCAAGCCCATTTCTGTGGTTGCACTTAATGGTCAACTTTTACCCTCTGTCACACACTCTACTGTCACTTTAAGACTGGTCACTTCTGGTAATCATTCAGAGAACATTGACTTTCTATTGATTGACACTCCTTCTACTCCTGTGGTGCTTGGTCATCCCTGGCTGGCACTCCATAACCCGCATATTAACTTGCGCGGGAATTCTGTTCTCTCCTGGAGTGAATTTTGTCATGCTTCTTGTTTAATGTCTGCGTGTTCTTCTGTGTCTTGTTCTGCTTCTCTCCCTCCGCATAGTCCCTATGACTGTGCTATAGATTTACTGCCAGGTATGTCTCCACCCAAAGGCAAGTTATACTCACTTTCTGCTCCAGAAAGGGAGCCCATGGAGAAACATTCATTTCTGATTCTCTGGCATCCGGGTTCATTCGCCCTTCCTCTTCTCCAGCGGGGGCAGAGTTCTTTTTTGTGGGGAAGGAGGATGGTTCTCTGCGACCGTGTATTGACTACCGAGGGTTGAACAACATCAACATAAGAATACTTATCCTTTGCCGTTGATGTCTTCAGTCGTCTTCACAAAATTGGACTTACGTAATGCTTATCATTTGGTTCGCATAAGGAAGGGGGATGAATGGAAAACTGCTTTTAACACCCTGAATAGCACTTTGAATAGTTGGTCATGCCTTCCGGGTTGTCTAACACCCCTGCAGTTTTCCAGGCACTCGTGAATAACGTGCTGAGAGATATGGTAGATCAGTTCATATATGTTTACCTGGATGACATATTGATATTTTCTTCTTCTCTCCAGGAACACGTTCAGCACGACAGACGAGTGCTCCAGAGACTGTTAGAGAATGGGCTTTTTGTCAAGGCGGAGAAATGTTCGTTCCATGCACAGTCGGTTCCATTTCTGGGTTATATCATCTCCTCCGAGGGTGTGCGCATGGATCCTGACAAGGTTAAGGCTGTGGTGGATTGGCCAACTCCAGATTCCCGTAAGGCTCTACAGAGGTTTTTGGGGTTCGCCAATTTTTACCGGCGTTTCATTCGCAATTTCAGCCAACTAGCCGCTCCTCTGACTGCCTTGACCTCCACCAAAATGACGTTCAGGTGGTCTGGTGCAGCTGAGGCTGCATTTACCAACCTCAAGAGCCGCTTTGTTTCAGCTCCCAGTAGCCCCTGATCCATCACGTCAGTTTGTGGTGGAGGTCGACGCATCAGAGGTGGGGGTAGGAGTGGTTCTTTCCCAGCGCTCACCCACGGATGATAAGATGCACCCTTGCACGTTTTTTTCTCATCGTTTATCGTCTGCTGAGTGTAATTAAAAAGCTGCTAGATCTGCTTATTTTTCAACCCTTTTAAGAAGAAAATAAACATAATCTAATCACTTTGGCTAAACTAACGAAAAAGAAAGCTTCAAGCCCAGAAGTTTCCAAGCAACACAGCAGTAATGACTTTATGAACTTCTTCACTTATAAGATTGATAATATCAGGGACAAAATTATAACTATGCAACCATCTATTACAGTATCGCATCAGGCAGTGCATTGTAGTGTCCCTGAGGAAAAATTTGATTAATTTATTGCTATAGGAAAGGAAGAATTTTGCAAACTCGTTAATTCATCTAAATCGACAACATGTATGTTAGACCCTATTCCGACTAAGCTACTGAAAGAGATGCTCCCAGAGGTCATAGATCCTCTTCTTAATATCATTAATTCGTCTTTGTCTCTAGGATACGTACCAAAAACCTTTAAGCTGGCTATGATTAAACCACTTGTTAAAAAAACGCAACTTGATCCTACAGAACTAGTCAATTACAGGCCGATGTCGAATCTACCTTTTCTGTCAAAGATATTAGAAAAAGCGGTATCCTCACAACTGTGTACCTTTCTTGAAAGAAATGATATCTGTGAGGATTTTCAGTCCGGATTTAGACCGTACCATAGTACTGAGACCAGGGCCAGCCCTGACCAATTTGCTGCCCTAGGCAAGATTTTACCTGGTGCCCCATGCATTACAGCCCATTTCACCCCGTTATTGTGTTCATGATTATTTAGCATATATATATATATATATATATATATATATATATACACACAGCCTAAACACAAATAGCAAGAGTAAACATCTAGCATTCAAGTCAAGTCACCTTTATTTATATAGCGCTTTTTATAATACAGATTATATCAAGGCAGCTTTACAGTGATAACAGGAAAATAACACAAAAAAGTTTGCTTCACCAGATCAAATCCCAATAATGACTATTACTAACAAATGTTTTAATTAAAAATACATTTATTATAAAAAAACTCATTCAACAACACACTGCAAAGTGATGTTTTTGGTAAATATCAAACATTCATAACAATAAACAGATAAACTAACTTTTCAAATCGTCTTAGTAAAGTTTCTCAGCATTCAAATTGCTTCAACCATTGCTTCAGAGGGCTAGACAGATAGGTAAGAGAGATATAGATAGTAGGGGTGTAACGGTTCACAAAATTCACGGTTCGTTCAATACGATACACTTGTGTCACGGTTTGGTACGTTTTCGATACAGCAAAAAGAAATAAATGCCAGAGAATTTTTTTTTAATTATTATTATTTTATTTATTAAAACTAACACACTTTGACCAATGATGGAGCTATAATAGACTCTTCTTAGGAGCATAAACAAAACAGTTCCTTGAAAAAAAATGAAATGTAACCCTTATATTGTAGTAGTTATAAACAAAGGTCTATTTTTAGTTCAGATTAACATTTGAGGGCAGCAATTGTATTCATAATGTCAAAATAAAACCGATGTAATGTTACTTGAAGCCATTAGCCTACAATTCCTGCCAAACTTCCATGGTTGCAGTTAGTGTTACTACAGTAAATCCATGGTGAATGTTGCAGATCTGTGGACACTGGATAGTTCACTTCATTCATGGCACAATTATTCTTCCTGGCTTCCACGCGCTGTTTGATCTGTTAAAAACGGAGAAATGTGAATGTTTCTCACTAGATCTCACAGCGATGTTATTACTTCTGTGGCGAATTCAAATGATTTATTTACTGGATCTCTTATTACCGCTGTGTAACAGTGTCGCTTGATCAAGATCGCTCGCGCTGCACTGGTCCAAACTGATAAGCGGTTCGTCAACCACACAATAACGAGTAGCCCAGTTTCGTTCCGCTTACATTACGTTTGCACATTTGATGTTGGACAATGTTGTGGTCGCGCCGGCGTCTCTTACATTATGAGCGCGCTTGCCACCCGCAACGCGCCTACATTTGAAATAATGAAATTTTGGTCGGCAGGAAAAATGGTCCAACGAACCGTTCGGTTCTATGATACTTCATCACACCGGCCATATAAGTGAAGTCAAGCTGTTTGTGTTGCCTGGATACAATTTGGGCGGACTGAACCATTTTATGATAATCGAGAGGGGGAGAGGGGCCCACGGACGTTTGTGTTTCCTAAACAAATACATTTTTTTGACACCAGGAAACAGCAAATAGAATAATTTAAAGTTAATAATTTTTACTATCAAATATTTTTTTAGCACCACAATTTTATTGGGGGCTTCTCTGGGCCCCCTCTTAGTCATGGGCCCCGAGAATCGTCATCGTTTACCCCCCCTTTACAGCGCCCCAGCGCGCTCCGGTGCTTCTTCGGTTCACAAGGAGGATGATGTATCTCTTGGGTCTTCGGACCGCGAGCAGCCCGCCTCTAAAGCATTCCTCTCGCGAAAAAAGATCTGTCGAGGAATTGCTCGAGGTGGTTACTCGCGCGGTGGCCAGGTTACAGCTTGACTGGCCACGCGAACAAGAGACCCCCAAACAGTCTAAGCTAGGGGATAGGTTTCTGTCCGGTGGCAGGGGGAGGGACCAAAACATCAGTCTCTCCCCTTTTTCGAGGACCTCCATGACGAACTATCTAAGTCATGGAGTAAACCATATACTTCCCGTGTCTTTGTACGGAGATGCCGCAGGTTGAAGAGACGCTTGCGGGCTATCTCTCGCCTGGCGCGGCATCTTCGTTAAAGAGACCTACCGTGTAGAACAACATCAGCGCTCGTGGGAAAAGCTTATCAAGCTGCAGGTCAGGCTGGTGCTGCGCTGCACACTATGGCAGTGTTACAGGCGTATCAGGCTGACCTGTTGAAGGACTTGAGTGCAGGCAGTACTATCGATGAGGAAGCGTTTTCTGAACTACGCAGAGCCACAGATCTGTCTCTTTGTGCGACCAAGCAAACGGCCCGTGCCATCGGCCATTCTATGTCCGCTTTGGTCAGCATGGAGAGGCACCTGTGGCTCAATCTCACTGGTATCAAGGATAAAGATCGTGTTTTTTTATTAGACTCGCCAGTTTCACCATCAGGCCTGTTTGGCGATTCCGTCAACACAGTTGTAAACAGGTTTAGAGATGTAAAAAAACACGAAGAAGCGTATGTTCAGTTCCTTCCTCGCCGCACTCAAGGGGAGGGTCCGTCGGCCACCCAGCCTCGCCCCGGTCCTTCAAAAACCAGGGAGGAGAAAAAGCAGAGTGTGGCGAGTCGCGCTCCCCCTCAAAGAGACTGGGGACAGGCTCGCCGCACTCAGCAACCTCCCAGGCCAGACCTCAGGACTATTATCAATAGAAAGAAGAAGTCCTGATGGTCTGGCGCCCAATCTGGTGGGGAGTCTGGCAGAGTGGAAACTTCTGCCAGGCATTTCTGCGTGGGTATTAAGCACAGTACAGATAGGATACAGAATCCAATTTATTCGTCGTCCTCCGCGTTTCAACGGCGTGGTCTCCAATTCCGTGAAACCGGAGCTGATGCACGTACTGTCACAAGAGCTGCAAACTCTTCTGAGCAAAGAGGCCATAGAACATGTTCCTCTTCCAGAGAGAGAGTCGGGCTATTACAGCAGATACTTCCTGGTTCCCAAAAAGGATGGGGGGGTGCGTCCAATCTTAGATCTTCGAGGCTTAAACCGTACAGTCAAAGCGCTCAAGTTCAAGATGTTAACCGCCAAGATGGTCGTGACGCAAATTCAACATCACGATTGGTTCGTCACGATCGATCTGAAGGACGCATATTTTCACATAGAAATATTGCCACAACACAGGAAATTCCTGAGGTTCGCTTTCGGGGGCGAAGCGTACCAATTTCGGGTTCTTCCATTCGGCCTAGCCTTGTCACCCCGCACATACACAAAATGCATGGATGCAGCACTGGCTCCATTACGACTCCAGGGCATTCACATTTTGAATTACATCGACGATTGGTTAATACTAGCACAATCGCGAGAGATGGCGCTCCAACACAGAGACATCGTGTTAGCTCATCTAGTTTCTCTAGGGTTGAGACTCAACACCAAGAAAAGTGTTCTTTCTCCTGCCCAGAGAACGACTTATCTCGGGATCGTTTGGGATTCGATCATGATGCAGGCACAACTGTCTCCCGCTCGAATTAAGACTATTCGGCAGACCATGAGCAAAGTCAGGCTAGGCCAAGATCGCACTGTTCGTCAGTACCAAAAATTGTTAGGTTTCATGGCTTCAGCATCCACGGTGATTCCTCTGGGGCTGTTGCACATGAGACCGTTTCAGTTGTGGCTAAAAGCCAGAGGATTTCATCCAAGAGCCAATCCTCAAAGGCAAATAAAAGTGACGCACCGCGGGCTTCGTACACTATTTCTGTGGCTCAGACCCCGGTTCCTCGCCTTGGGTCCCACTCTAGTGGCGCCGTGTCGTCGCAGACTGCTAATGACGGACGCCTCCCTGATGGGCTGGGAAGCGGTCTTAGATGGCCGTCCAGCTCAAGGGGAATGGGAGGGTCATCAGCTCAATTGGCACATCAATTGCCTTGAGCTGATGGCCGAATTTCTGGCTCTGAAATATTTTCTCCATCAGTTGAGGGGCTGTCATGTCCTAGTGCGGGTGGACAACACAGCGGCAGTCTCTTATATAAATCAACAGGGAGGTCTGCGCTCACGCAATCTGAACAGAATAGCGAGGCAGATTTTTCTCTGGGCCCAGGACAAGTTCCTGTCACTCAGGGCAGTATACATTCCAGGGCATTTGAATATGGGAGCAGATTTACTGTCCAGACAGACACTACCGACGGGGGAATGGAAACTCCACCCGGAAGTAGTGAAACAGATTTGGACCAAATTTTACAAAGCAGAGGTGGACCTCTTCGCCTCACAACAGACAGCGCAATGTCCCCTCTACTTCTCTCTGAGTCACCCAGCTCCACTGGGTCTGGATGCGATGGCGCACACATGGCACCTGTATGCGTTTCCTCCAGTTTCTCTGCTCCCAGGAGTTCTAGCCAGAGTATGCCAACAAGGGACTTGCCTCTTGCTGATAGCGCCACGTTGGCCGAACAGAGTGTGGTTCTCGGAGATAATATCTCTCCTCGACGGCTCGCCTTGGGCGATTCCGGAGAGGAGGGACCTTCTGTCCCAGGCGGAGGGCACGATATTCCATCCCAGGCCCGACCTGTGGAATCTTCATGTTTGGCCCCTGATGGGAACCAACTGAGGGACACTGGGCTTTCGCCTGCCGTTATTGAGACCATTCTAAGTGCTAGGGCTTCCTCCACTAGACAAAGTTATGCCAGTAAATGGGGTGTTTTTGAAAGGTGGTGTGTTGTACACAATGTAGATCCAGTCAACTGCCAGGTTGCTTCACTTCTGGACTTCATGCAAGAGAAATTATCAACAGGCACATGCCCTGCCACTCTTAAGGTTTATGTGGCCGCTCTTTCGACTTGCCACGCCTTGGTTGACGGGGCACCGCTCGGGAGACACCCTCTGCTCTCTCGCTTCCTTCGTGGGGCCAGGCGACTGAGGCCTCCAGTAAAAACCAAGATCCCTTCAATGGGACTTAGCTACAGTTCTCGAGGGTCTGGTTGAAACCCCCTTTGAACCTATAGAATCAGTGTCTGATAAACTTCTGACTCTAAAAATGTTTTTTTCTCATGGCAATAACTTCCTTGAAGAGAATTGGGGATATGCAGGCTCTGTCTGTCTCTCCATCCTGCTTAGACTTTGCCCCAGGAATGGTGAAAGTGATTTTGCATCCTCAACCTGATTACCTGCCTAAGGTTCCATTTTCGGCTGTACATCCGGTCATTCTAGAGGCCTTCTGCCCTCCACCGTTCACAACGCAGGAGCAGGAGAAATCTCATAGACTGTGTCCAATCCGTGCTCTTCAGGCTTACTGCACTAGACAGTGGCGTAAGTCAGAGCAACTGTTCTGTTATGGTGGTAGTAACAGAGGAGCAGCTGTCACCAAGCAGACCATGTCTCATTGGGTCAGGGATGCTATTGCTCTTGCTTATGAGGCGCGCGGTCAAGCTTCGCCTATAGGTCTTAGGGCCCACTCCACCAGGGGGGTCGTCTCCTCTAGTGCTTTGGCAAGGGGTGCCCCCTTACAACAGGTTTGTGATGCGGCAGGTTGGACCTCTCCGCACACATTCATAAGATTTTATAGTTTGGATGTTCATGCCACTCCGGGCTCTCATGTCCTTGAGTCAACGTCACAAGCTAATGTCTGAGGCCTTCTTGCGTTCTTGTGAGCACACCTGCACAACCATAGGGGTCCAGACATTTTCAAGTACGGCGGCGTGGGTATTCTCGTTCCCAATGCGCTGAGCAGCGCAGCATCGATTGTAGCTTTCGAAAGGGAACGTTCCCGGTTACTTAACTGTAACCTTGTTCCCTGAGAAAGCGGAACGAGATGCTGCGCTACTTTGCTGTGCTGAAGATGTCCCAGGACTGCTCTTCAGACAAAATATCTTGATGATGCACCTGTGGCTCATCTATTTATAGCCTCGTGTTGCGGGTGCGCGCCGATGACGCCATCGACCGAGGCTATATTACCTCCGGGTCAATTCTATCGACGTATTACACACAATATTCACAGCTGGTCACGACTAAAGACGTTCCCAATGCGCTGAGCAGCGCAGCATCTCGTTCCGCTTTCTCAGGGAACAAGGTTACAGTTAAGTAACCGGGAACGTATCTTACTATGCAATTAGATAAACTGTTCATTCATTCCAAGTCAAGTCAAGTCATCTTCATTTATATAGCGCTTTTAACAATGTAGATTGTTTCAAAGCAGCTTTACAGAGATAAACGTATAATTTAAGGTAACAGAGATTGTTTTGGCTTTATAGCGGTTCTTTAATAAAGTTATTTTCCAGCTAAAGTTAGTTTTGATTGATTCGCTTCCGTCGCAACGATCATTTGTTATTAAATTTGGGGTCGCTAAGACGACACCGTTCTCTCTACATAGACTTTAAACGCGAACTTGTGATAAACGCTGATGGCGTTCACATGCGCATTAAGAATTGGTTCTGTAGTTATGTGCGTTTGAATATATGTGCGCAGGTTTGGAATTCCCTACAAACCAAGCCTAAACAAAGTACTGGTCTTTCCTTATAATTTTTGATACAGAATTTTATTTTATTTTATCAATTCGGGGTAGATACGCGAATTGAGTTTCCCGACAACGCTTTATCTGTAGAGTGGTAAAGGGATCCTCCATAGGGAGAGACTAGTTGGCACTTCAGCACTGCGTTGGATCGGGTCCAGGCGAAGGTCCTTCATCAGATCTGGATACGGCCTGGATCCGGCAGGCTGCGGGAAAACCTCGGGATAAACAAAGACACTAAAATTAGCGTAGATGCCATTCTTCTTATGATGTAACGAGTACATCAGGATTTATGGGAAGTGTTCCCGGTTCCAGCTGACCTAATCTATGCAGCCTAACATTGAATTATAGAAGTCTATAATGTATTATGTGAATGCTAGGTCAAAGAGATGTGTCTTTAGTCTAGCTTTGAACTGACAGAGTGTGTCTGCTTCCCGGACAATGTTAGGAAGATTGTTCCAAAGTTTTGGTGCTAAATAGGAAAAGGATCTACCGCCAGCAGTCGATTTTGATATTCTAGGTATTATCAACTGGCCGGAATTTTGAGATCACAATCTAAGATTCGTATCATCTTAGAGCATTTCGAAAGGAAAAGGTTCCTTTGTCCGGTGGACGACGCCCACTGGAATGAGTCATGAGGGAATTTAACTTGAGAGGATTTGCTCCAGACATATGAAATGTATAAAACAATGTGCATTCTGCTATCGGAATTCAACTCCGTTAGCTGGAGAGGATTACAGAGATATCAAAAATAGAATATAGATGTTGTAGCAATGCAAAGATACATTATTATGCATTAGTATAGGCATTTGCAGTTCTATTAATGTTACAATAGGACATTTATGCTTTCCTATGGTTTACACACACCTCTTAACACAAAAAGGGATATATTTAGTACATTTAAGAGTGACTTTATGGGTAAAAGTCCTTTTCTGTAGTGGGTTTCTGTTTCAAAGTCCAGAGTGTGTTTGTGTGTGTGCGTTGGAATGTCACGAGTCTATAAAGTCACGGGGAGTTCACGCTGAACTGGGGGGAATTCAGCCACCCTGGCGCTGGTGAATTACCCCGTAGGGAATAATAATAACCAGAGCTGTCTTCCTAAGAACAAAGAAGATGTGTTCGACACCCTCATGATTCACTTAATTTGAAAAGCAGCTGGCCGGATGTCATTGTTGCTACATAAGCGTGCAGGACAACCACCCAGTAGAGCATTACAATAATCTAGCCTTGAGTGTCACGTCCCTGGGCTGATCTGTCCGTTCTTCCCGGTCTCTGTTGTGGTTTTGTGTTTGTTTGGAGCATGTGGGTCTGTTTTGACAGTTCACCATGTGCTTCTCTGTCATTTGCTGTGTCTCTCCCCGCCCCCTTGTTATCCCATTCATTACCTCGTTATTGTTTCACTCCCCTCACCTGATCATGTATCAATTAATTCCTTCTGTCTCCTATTTAGTCCCCTTGTGTGTGTTGACTTGTGCCAGATCGTTGTTTGAGCTATGTGTGATTATTGCTCCAGTTGCCTTGTCTTGTGTTCCTCTGTGTCGTGTTGGACCTTTTGCTAGCCTTTTGTTTCATTTTTTAGTTTTATTTTTCTCTACCTCCTCCTGACCTTCCCAGGTGGTTCAGCTGCATTCAGCCCTGGCCTTGCTCTCAGTCTCTGCTTGTGGATCATCTCTTTCACTGCCCTCCTTCACATACTACCTGAGAGTCGCCATTCTACTGCCGCTTCAGACCGTTGCTGCGCTACACCGCCTGGTTCTGGTTCTTCAGACGTTATGTCGATCTACTGAGGACACTACCCTGGGACTCCCCCTAAATTTGTTAAGCCTATATTGAGCTCCTGTCAGGGTCATTGACAGACTTTTGTGTTTCACTTTTTGAAGAAGAATAAACCTTTTGTTGCCTGCAGTTGGAGTCTGTGTCCTAACCTAACAGAACGATCTGGCCAGTATGGACTCAGCGGGCACAGATCCCCTCAGATCAGCGGTCACTCAGCAGGGCATCCTCTTGGGCCAGCATGCCTCCCAGCTATCAACCACATCTCAGGAAGTCGGGTACTTAAACTCCCAGTTGTCAGAACTAAGCACCCAACTCCAGGAACTACGCAGGGAGACTTCAGCTAACCGAACTGATGCCACTGCCGGTTTATCTGCTCTCCGTCAAGAGCAGGAACCTCATGTTAATAACCCGCCACCCTATGATGGTAACCCTAACTCCTGTCGAGCGTTTTTGTCACAATGCTCTCTGGTTTTCACCCTTCAGCCTCGTCGGTACACTGCGGAACAGACCAAGGTTGCGTACGTCCTAACTCTGCTGACAGGAAAGGCCCGTGACTGGGGTACATCTGTGTGGGAGGCCCGAGCTCCCTTTTGCACTTCCTTTGAGGAGTTCCGTCAGGAGAGGGTCAAGCTGTTCGACCGGTCAGTTCAGGGCCTCACCCGGCAGCGGCTCAGCTGGTACGGCTACGACAAGGAGGTCGGTCAGTAACAGAGTTTGCAATAGAATTCAAGACGTTAGCAACTTCCTGTGGCTCGGATGATGAACCGTGCAGAGCTATGTTCCGGGCTGGATTGGTTGAGGAGATCCAAGATGAGATTGCCACCCATGAGCTTCCATGTGGCTTTGATGAGCTGGTTAATTTGGCACTTCGTGTGGAGAGTCGCCTTCACCTCCGGCGCCAGCATCGGGCTGAGCGCTCTCCCTGGAGGTTGGGAGAGCTTACTAGCAACACCACTTCGGTTTCGCCCTTGCCTAGTCCGGATGATCCCGAACCCATGCAGCTGGGACACCTGCATCTCACTCCCCAGCAGAAACAAGAACGATTTGCCCAGGGCCTATGCCTCTACTGTGGGAAGGCTGGACACTTCGCCAATAAGTGTCCGCTAAAAGCCAGGGCCCATCAGTAGCAAGGGGGATCCTGGTGGGCGCTTCTTCCGTTATTTCCTCCCCTTCTTCCCGCACCCTTCTTCCTGTGATGGTCCAGTTCAGGGGGTCTAATTACACTTGCTCGGCTTTGGTGGACTCTGGGGCCGGTGGTAATTTCCTGGACAGTGGTATGGCGGACCGGTGGGGTATTCCAGCCACTCCTCTTCCTAGCCCCATCTCCGTTCGGTCCCTTGACGATTCCCTGATCACTATCATCACTCACGTCACTCCCCCTGTAAGTCTTGTCGTCTCAGGCAATCACTGTGAGATCACCGAGCTGTACCTCCTGAGTTCCCCGAGTTCCCCTGTGGTCCTAGGGCACCTGTGGCTGGTGCAGCACGGCCCTCACGTGGATTGGGCCAGGAATTCTGTCTTGTCATGGAACCAGTCTTGTCTTGCGTCTTGTATGTGTGCTGCCCCTTCTCCTGGCTCTGTGTTTCCTGTTTTGCAGGTGGATGCGGCTGATCTGTCCGGGGTTCCGGTGAGATACCACGATCTTCGACCGGTTTTCAGCAAGTCCCGAGCCATGTCCTTGCCTCCCCACCGGCCATATGATTGTGCCATCAATCTCCTCCCAGGCACTTCTCCGCCGAGGGGTCACCTATATTCCCTGACCGGTCCAGAAAGAGAGGCTATGGACAAGTATATTCGAGAATCTCTAGATGCCGGCCTCATCCGCCCCTCCTCGTCTCCGGCTGGTGCAGGGTTCTTCTTCGTAAAGAAGGATGGCTCCTTGCGTCCTTGTATTGATTACAGAGGTCTGAATGACATTACTGTCAAGAACAGGTATCCCCTACCCTTAATGTCATCTGCCTTTGAACTCTTGCAGGGAGCCAAGGTCTTCAGTAAGTTGGACCTCCGCAACGCTTATCATCTGGTTCGGATACGAGAGGGGGATGAGTGGAAGACAGCATTTATCACTCCCTCGGGACACTTTGAGTACCGGGTCTTACCGCTTGGTCTGACCAACGCCCCAGCTGTCTTCCAGGCCATGGTCAATGACGTGCTGAGAGACATGGTTAACAAATTTGTCTTTGTGTACCTTGACGATATTCTTATTTTTTCTCCCTCTGTTCAGGTACACACTCAGCACGTACGTCAGGTCCTGCAACGGCTCTTAGAGAATCAGCTGTATGTAAAAGCGGAGAAGTGCGTCTTCCACGCAGAGTCAGTTTCGTTCTTGGGCTACATTATTGCGGCAGAAGGGATCAAAGCTGATCCCGCTAAGGTAAGGCGGTAGCCGAGTGGCCGACTCCAGACTCACGCAAGGCTCTGCAGCGATTTCTGGGATTCGCCAACTTCTATCGGCGTTTTATCCGGAACGTTGGTCAGGTTGCTGCACCCTTGACGGCCCTCACCTCTACCAAGGTACCGTTTAGGTGGAATTCGAAAGCACAGGGGGCCTTTGAAGTCCTCAAGTCCCGGTTCATCTCAGCTCCTGTTCTTTCTTTTCCAGACCCTGAACGGCAATTTATTGTGGAGGTGGATGCCTCTGAGGTTGGAGTAGGCACGGTCCTTTCTCAGCGGTTTCCTAGAGATGGGAAGGTGCACCCCTGTGCCTACTTCTCTCACCGCCTGAGCCCTGCAGAACGGAATTATGACATAGGGAATCGGGAGCTGTTGGCGGTCAGGCTGGCTTTGGGTGAGTGGCGCCACTGGTTGGAGGGGTCGACGCAGCCCTTCTTGGTCTGGACGGATCACAAGAACCTGGAGTATATCCGTTCGGCCAAGAGGTTAAGCTCACGCCAGGCCCGATGGGCGCTCTTCTTCGGCCGGTTGAACTTCACTCTCTCGTATCGTCCAGGCTCTAAAAATGTCAAACCCGATGCTCTCTCTCGTCTTTTTGGGATTCCTGGGGGGGCGCCGGTTGATACCATCATCCCCAAGGAGATGGTGGTGGGGTCCCTCGCCTGGGGTGTTGAGAGGCGAGTGAAAGAGGCCATACGAGAGAGGGAGGTGTCCAGAGGGTAGGCTTTTTGTGCCTGCTGAGTTGTGCTCTGAAGTCCTCCAGTGGGGGCATTCATCCAAGCTGATCTGCCATCCAGGAGTTCGGAGAACGCTGGCCGCCATCCGCCAGCGATTTTGGTGGCCATCCATGGCCCAGGATGTCAGGCAGTTTGTGTTGGCCTGCTCGGTTTGTGCCCAGAACAAGACTTCTAATCAGCCGCCTGTTGGTCTGCTTCACCCCCTGCCCATCCCTTCTCGCCCCTGGTCACACATAGCCCTTGACTTTGTCACTGGCCTTCCGCCATCAAGGGGAAACACTGTAGTTTTGACGGTGGTGGACTGCTTCTCTAAGGCAGCCCATTTCATTCCCCTTCCCAAATTGCCCTCAGCTAAGGAGACTGCTCAAGTGGTGGTTGATCACGTCTTCCGGATTCATGGTCTTCCGGCAGATGTGGTCTCCGATAGGGGGCCACAGTTTGTCTCCCGGTTCTGGAAAGAGTTCTGTTGGCAGATCGGGGCCTCTACGAGTCTGTCGTCAGGTTTTCATCCTCAGACCAATGGGCAGTCCGAGCAGGCAAACCAGGATTTGGAACAAGCTCTCCGCTGCCTGACATCCCAGAATCCGAGCTCTTGGAGTCAACAGTTATCCTGGATTGAGTACGCCCACAACTCATTGCCGATGGCTGCCACAGGTATGTCTCCATTCCAATGTTCCATTGGGTTTCAACCTCCTTTGTTTCCCTCACAGGAACCCGATGCCGCTGTTCCATCTGCCTCAGCTTTCGTCCACCGGTGTCGTCGCACCTGGAAGATGGCTGAGAAAGCCTTGGCCCGGGCTTCCAGACGAACTAAGGCGGCGGCCGACCGCCACCGAACTCCTGCTCCCCGCTACGTATGTGGTCAAAAAGTATGGTTGTCTACCAAGGACCTTCCTCTCCGGGTGGCCTCTCGCAAGTTAGCCCCTAGGTTCATTGGGCCGTACCAGATCACCAAAGTGTTGAGTCCGGTGGCGGTAAGGCTCAAGCTACCTCCTACACTTGGTCGGGTACACCCAGTCTTCCATGTTTCTCGGGTCAAGCCTGTGTTTCGTTCCCACCTTAACCCAGCTGTTTCTGTCCCAACCCCCCCAACTCCCCCCTGTCTAGTGGAAGGTTCCCCAGTCTTCACTGTCAGACAGTTGCTGGATGTCAGCAGTTGCTGGGGGGTAATGTCACGTCCCTGGGCTGATCTGTCCGTTCTTCCCGGTCTCTGTTGTGGTTTTGTGTTTGTTTGGAGCATGTGGGTCTGTTTTGACAGTTCACCATGTGCTTCTCTGTCATTTGCTGTGTCTCTCCTCGCCCCCTTGTTATCCCATTCATTACCTTGTTATTGTTTCACTCCCCTCACCTGATCATGTATCAATTAATTCCTTCTGTCTCCTATTTAGTCCCCTTGTGTGTGTTGTCTTGTGCCAGATCGTTGTTTGAGCTATGTGTGATTATTGCTCCAGTTGCCTTGTCTTGTGTTCCTCTGTGTCGTGATGGACCTTTTGCTAGCCTTTTGTTTTATTTTTTAGTTTTATTTTTCTCTTCCCAGGTGGTTCAGCTGCATTCAGCCCTGGCCTTGCTCTCAGTCTCTGCTTGTGGATCATCTCTTTCACTGCCCTCCTTCACATACTACCTGAGAGTCGCCATTCTCCTGCCGCTTCAGACCGTCACTGCGCTACACCGCCTGGTTCTGGTTCTTCAGACGTTATGTCGATCTACTGAGGACGCTACCCTGGGACTCCCTCTAAATTTGTTAAGCCTATATTGAGCCCCTGTCAGGGTCATTGACAGACTTTTGTGTTTCACTTTTTGAAGAAGAATAAACCTTTTGTTGCCTGCAGTTTGAGTCTGTGTCCTAACCTAACATTGAGGTCATGAACGCATGAACTAATTGTTCCGCATTTGTCAATGAGAGCATATGGCGTAATTTAGATATATTTTTAAGATGGAAAAATGCGGATTTACAGATACTGCGGATACTAGACACGTGACTTTCAAATGAAAGGTTGGTATCAAAGAGCACACCCACTTCCTAACCGACGACGAAGACTCGACAGCAGCCATCAAGTGTTAGACAGTATTCTAGGTTATTACGTGAGGAAGTTTTTTGTCCAATAATTACAATCTCTGTTTTTTCAGAATTAAGTAGTAGGAAATTACGACTCATTCAATTTTTTATATCAGCTATGTATTCCATTAATTTTGTGAATTGGTAAGTTTCGTTAGGTTTTGAAGAAATATACAGCTGTGTATCGTCGGCAACAGTGAAAGCTAATGCCATGTTTCCTAATGATATCTCCTAATGGTAGCATGTACAGAGTGAACAGCAACGGTCCTAGTACTGAGCCTTGTGGTACGCCATACTGAACTTGTGATCGATGAGACATCTCTTCGCCTGGACCCGATGACAACGCAGTGCTGAAGTGCCAACTAGTCTCTCCCGATGGAGGTTCCCTTTACCACTCCAGATAAAGCATTTTCGGGAAATTCGTTTCGCGTACCTACCCCGAAGTGATAAAATAAAATAAAATTCTGTATCAAAAGAGATGTAGCATCTCTTTACTGCTACAAACTGATAACGGTCAGATAAGTATGATTTAAACCATGCTAGTGCAATTCCACTAATGCCAACATAATTTTCGAGTCTATTTAAAAGAATGTTGTGGTCGATAGTGTCAAATGCATCACTAAGATCGAGTAACACTAATAGAGAGACACAACCACGATCGGATGATAGGAGCAAATCATTTGTGACTCTAACGAGAGCAGTCTCGGTACTATGGTACGGTCTAAATCCTGACTGGAAATCTTCACAGATATCATTTCTTTCAAGAAAGGAACACAGTTGTGAAGACACTGCTTTTTCTAATATCTTTGACAGAAAAGGTAGATTCGAGATCGGCCTGTAATTGACTAATTCTGTAGGATCAAGTTGCGTTTTTTTAACAAGCGGTTTAATCATAGCCAGCTTAAAGGTTTTTGGTACGTATCCTAGAGACAAAGATGAATTAATGATATTAAGAAGAGGATCTATGACCTCTGGAAGTATTTCTTTCAGTAGCTTAGTCGGTATAGGGTCTAACATACATGTTGTAGATGATTTAACGAGTTTAGTAAATTCTTCCTCTTCTATAACAACGTACGAATCAAATTTTTCCTCAGGGAGACTACAATGCACTGCCTGATGCAATACTGTAGTAGACGGTTGCATAGTTATAATTTTCTCCCTGATATTATCAATCTTATAAGTGAAGAAGTTCATAAAGTCATTACTGCTGTGTTGCTTGGAAACTTCTGGGCTTGAAGCTTTCTTTTTCGTTAGTTTAGCCACCGTTTCAAATAAATACCTAGGATTATGTTTATTTCTTCTAATAGGTTTGAAAAATATGTGAACGCCATTAGCATTTATCACAGTTTCGCATTTAAAATCTTTGTAGAGAGAATGGTGTCATCTTAGCGGCCCTTAATTTAATAACAAATGATCGTTGCGACGGAAGCGAATCAATCAAAACTAACTTTAGCTGGAAAATAACTTTATTAAAGAACCGCTATAAAGCCAAAACAATCTCTGTTACCATAAATTATACGTTTATCTCTGTAAAGCTTCTTTGAAACAATCTACATTGTTAAAAGCGCTATATAAATGAAGATGACTTGACTTGACTTGACTTAATTATGACATTGGTAACAGAGAGTTACTGGCAGTCAAGCTTGCGTTGGAAGAGTGGCGCCATTGGCTAGAGCAGTGGTTCTCAAAGTGTGGTATGCAGGCTCCGTCTAGTGGTACACAGAGGAATCACTGAATTTCGCATGTAAGATCAAACCGGTGTGATCTGTCTATTATTGTGTGCTCAGTCTTGGCTGATCCCTGGAGCGTACGATACGATTACACCGGTGTGAGTAGAACGGCCAGTGCATCACGTGATTTCAAATGTGCTTTCGCAGTTGGCTTTTAACCACATAATGTTTATTTTAGGTTTCAGACATTTAAATTCACCTAAGTACTTAAAAAACAATATATTTAGAATTTTTAAAATACACACTGATGTCTATGGAAGCGGAAATAATAATAATTTCCATTATAATTAGACAACACATTTTATTCATATCAGATTGTGTAAGTTACACATTGTGTTAGTAACTTTAAAGTTAACTCTATTCTTCTCCCAGTTCACCGGCCACTTACTTTCATGTATTTCGGGAGAAGTGGATGAATTCACGTGCTGTAAATCCAACAGATCCGATTCTCTGAACAGTGGCACAAACTAACATGACGGCGCATACAGCTCAACTAACGCAATCGTTATAAAGGTGTTTAAACAACATAACACTTCCACTTGCATATATTTGACAATCGGAATATCAAATATTTCATGCCATAGCTAACAAATTTGTGAATATTTTGAAAAAAAAAAAAAAAAAAAAAAAAAACAGATCATTAGTCAGTCAGCGATATTGTGGCTGCGGTGTGTCACGTGACAAGCAATGACGCGTCACTATGGAAACAATACAGTGATCAGTTCTAAATAATGATTGCCTTGAAAAACTCACAGGGGTCAGCCAGAATATTTTAAATGTACGTTTAAAAAGGTTAAATATCAATACACCGCCTGTGTTTTTTTAATTAAGTACAGTACTTTTTTTTTTTTTTTTACTATTTTAAGTACAGTTAAGTACAGTTTTTATACGTTTTGACCGTAGTGGACCGGTTCTCGAAGGCGGCTCATTTCATCACCTTGCCCAAATTACCGTCTGCCAAGGAGACAGCGGTTGCTGTCATAGATCAGGTCTTTCGTTTACATGGCCTCCCGATGGATGTGGTCTCTGACAGGGGTCCCCAATTTATTTCCAAATTTTGGAGAGAATTTTGTCGATTATTGGGGTTGAGTGTCAGTCTTTCTTCTGGTTTTCATCCCCAGAGCAACGGCCAGACCGAGCGTGCCAACCAAGACTTAGAGAGAGTGTTGCGATGTTTGGTTTCTCAGAATCCTTCCTCCTGGAGCCAGAAACTCTCATGGGTTGAGTACGCACATAACTCATTACCAGTGTCATCCACGGGCCTATCTCCTTTTGAGTGTAGCGTAGGGTACCAGCCACCTATTTTTCCCAGTCTGGAATCCGAAGTCGTGGTCCCCTCCGCTCACGCATTCGTCCAGAGGTGCCGCCGCACTTGGAGTAGAGCCCGCTAGACTCTCCTCCAAGTGGGAGCGTGCACGAAGGCTCAGGCCGATCGCCACCGGTCAAAGTCTCCCGTTTACATCGTGGGTCAAAAAGTGTGGCTTTCCTCCAAGAACATTCCTCTCCGCTCCGTTTGTAACAAATTAGCTCCCAAATTCATTGGCCCGTTCACTGTCGCCAAGATTCTTAGTCCGGTGGCAGTCCGCCTCAAACTCCCTCCCACGTACAGGAGAATTCATCACGTTTTTCATGTCTCCAAATTAAAGCCAGTGTTTCATCTTCTTCCGCTTATCTGGGGCCAGGTCGCGGGGGCAGCAGTCTAAGCAGAGATGCCCAGACTTCCCTCTCCCTAGACACTTCCTCCAGCTCTTCTGGGGGGACACCGAGGCGTTCCCAAGCCAGCCGGGAGACATAGTCTCTCCAGCGTGTCTTCCCCGGGGTCTCCTCCCAGTGGCCCGTGTTTCATTCACACATTAATCCTCAAGCCCCGGTTCCCCCTCCGCCGCGACTCGTAAATGGGGAACCCACCTATTCGGTCAATCCTATTCTGGACTCGAGGAGGAGGGGACGCGGATTTCAGTACTTGGTGGACTGGGAGGGTTACGGTCCAGAGGAGAGAAGTTGGGTTCCTGCTAGGGACATACTGGATCACTCCCTTATCGATGATTACAATCACCAGGTAGGCTCTCCTGGGAGTGCCAGGAGGCAGTCTTAGGGGAGGGGGTACTGTCACGGTTCATCGATCCGTGTGTTCATTTTGTGTATCTGTTGGTTTTTATGGGTGTGGGATCTGAGTGTTTAGTCTTGTTTGTTGCTTAGTAACTAGCTGATCATTTAATCAGCCCGCAGCTGCAGCTAGTTAATTCTGTTGTTAGCTGCCTATATCTAGCAGGAGTGATTATTGCCAGGGGCACGTTCAAGTTCAAAACGGTGCGCAACGTTTTGCTACAGTTTCCGGGTTGAACGTCATGTTTCCTGAAAACGGCGTGCACCGGTGTGCAATGGGGTTTGAGATACGTTTTCTCTTGTTTGGTGGGTGTGTCAGAACTGCAGTCCAATCAGCAGCAACATGTATATAAAGCACGCGGTATTAAAGTGAACTCGCACAATGGGTTCAAGGAAAGTAATTTACAAATATGTTCGATGCAGCTCGGTATACGCAACAACTGAGGATAAGACATGTTTGTTGTAAGTTTTATTGTAAAAATATAGGATATCAACATAATGATGTAGTTGTTTATATTTTTAGCTTCATTGCAAGTGTATGACATTTGGTATAGAAATAAACAATGGTAATTAAGTGCTTTTCCTAAAAATGAGAAAGAAAATACAGGGTATTAAAACAGTATAAACTACAAATAAAGTCAGTATGTGAGGCTAAATAGATGTGTTTTAGTCTGAATTAGGTAAGATGTGTGCTTCCATTTCAGTTTCAGCAATCCCTTCACTCGATTGGGATGTTCTCTTTTGTTCTGGGCGGCAAGTGCAATAACTGTAACATCGGGCATATTTTGTAGTATTAAACACATATTAATACCGACTTCATCAGGCTCCGAAAATTCTAAACAAAGAACACAAAGAATGGCCTTCTCAGCTGCCATAGTTGCAACTCTTGCGTCATCAGAACAGTGTGTTCAACGCATCACCGTTTCTGTTTAAAAAACGTTGTGCAACGTCTGAACACAGCCCTGGTGTCGGTTCGTCAATCTTGTTTATGCTCTCTTACCCTGTTCCGGTGCCTGAGTTTCCTTACAGAGTTATTTCCTCGATCTCGTCTGTGTTTCCAGACTTCTGGAGATCGTTTGGAGTTCTCTTCATTCCAGTTCCCGTTTGGCATCCACACAGGATTATTCATATCACTCATCCTCTCTGGTGTATTTGTATCCTGGTCGCCCGCCTGCTATACGTGGTGTTTTGAGTATTATCATCTGTTCAACCTGCCTTCAATAAACTGTTTGCTTGCATTTGGATCTACGACTCTCATTCTGACATACAGCAATATAACCATGACTTTATTGAACATTTATTGACAAAAAATTCCTGAACATGGAAGAAGAATCTATCCATTTGCAAGATGGGCATTATAGTTTAAACTTGCCTTTCAGGAAAAAGGACCCAGTCATGCCCAATAACTACCCAGCTGCAGTACAACGCCTTTCAAGTCTGCAAAGACAATTTAAAAGAAATGAACCGTTCAAAACAGAATATGTAAAATTTCTAACTGAGGTAATAAATAAATGAAATGCAGAAGTAGTGTCCCAAGAGGAGCTGAAAAAATTTTATGGCAGTTTGGTATATCCCACACTATGTATACCATCCCAAAAAAGGGTGGTATTTAACTGCGGTGCAACTTTCCAGGGCACATCTTTGAACTCAGAACTACTGCCAGGTCCAGATCTAACCAACACACTGTTTGGTGTTCTCACAAGATTCCGACAAGAGCCTGTTTTTGTAATGACAGACATTAAGGCAATGTTCCATCAAGTCAGGGCGTCCAAATATCATGGTGATATCAGCAAAACCCCTGTAGAACAGTGTATGGTGGTGCATCTCTTTGGAAATGTCTTCTCCAAGTTGTGCAAATTTTGCATTAAGTCAAGTCACCTTTATTAATGTAGCGCTTTTTACAATACAGATTGTCTCAAAGCAGCTTTACAGTGATAACAGGAAAATAATGCTTTAAAGTTTGTTCCTGCTGTAAAGCAGATCTAGATGAAAATAGCGTCATAGTCCAGCTCAAGTAAGTTTAGTGATGGCTAATTTTTGTCGTAAAAAAGTTATTAATTTGGTTCATTTATATATAAAGCTGCTGAAAACAGTCCCCAGCTCAGTAACTTCCAACGTGACCGGGACTAAGTTTGTCTAACCTATTAGACCTATTTTCAGGCGCTGCGTCAAATCATTACGCCTGCTGGACTCATGGTACGGCAGCAAAGTTTCTTGATTATTACGCAGGAATGAGAGTATAGTTCCTAGCCATATCAGCCTAGAAAATCGCAACTTTACATTTTCCGTCGGTCTTAGTACACGATGTAACTACAGAAGAGTCAAGTTTTAAATAGGAAAAATATCGAAACTCTTTGGTCATTTTTTTTTAGAGAGATTCTAATGGTCTTGTCCGATTCAATGATCTATTCTAAGCTATGCTAAAAGTGGTACCGCCAGACCCGGAGATCGGCTGAATGGATTCGAAAACGGTAAAACTCAACTTTTTAACTCTGGGGGAGTTGTAAAATGAGCCTATTTCCAAAAAAGTTTAGTATCCCTTTAATAGGGAGCCAATGCAGTGTTGACAGAACCTGGCTAATATGGTCATACTTCCTGGTTCTTGTAAGAACTCTAGCTGCTGCATTTTGGACAAGATGTAGTTTGTTTATTATGTGAGCAGGGCAACCACCCATAAGAGCATTACAATAATCTAGCCTTGAGGTCATGAATGCGTGAACTAACTGTTCCGCATTTTTCATTGAAAGCATGTCTTAATTTAGATATATTTTTAAGATGGAAGAATGCGATTTTACAGATACTAGAAATCTGTAAAACCGTAGAATTTCATTTAATAGGTATTCAAAAAGTCTTATTTAAATGACTACACAATATTTAGTTGCTTTAATATATTTGTAAGTCTAATTATTTACAGTTACTCAAATTTAAAACACTGCCACAGTACGTCGGGAAACCACACTGCTTTGGGTTATTGTTTTAAACTTCACAGAGTCGCGGTGCTATAACGAAAAACAGTTATGAAATAATTTTGGTCTATTCAGTTACTTTAGAATTTCCTCAGAATTATTACAACTTCACAATTTGTTTCAATTAAGTTAGAAACTTACAAATTTGTTTCAGTTATTTTAGAATTTCCTCAGAATTATAACAACTTCACAATTTGTTTTAATTAAGTTAGAAACTTACAATTTTGTTACAGTTACATTAGAAACAACAGATCTAATACAACTCTGCCACCACACTGCTAAGGGTTACATACGGAACCGAGACGTTTCTAAAGTAGCTGAAATGAAGTGCTTATTCTGCTTAAGTTAAAAGTTTCTAAAGTAACTAAATCTTGGTGTTGGTCTCTTATAATTCTGTTAAGATTCTAAAATAATTTAATCAATTACTTTAGCAGTGCTAGTTTTCGTTCCCATAGTAGGGAACGGAGACGTTACGTTGTTACAACGAATGGGGTTTCACTTAGAAGCCTATCACCTTCGAGTATTACAAAACGAGCCAATGGCAAGGAAATGCCATGAGTCTGCGGAATTTGCATAGCATGACTCCGCCTAAGGAAGTACGCTGGCAACATGCAGATATGTTTTCCTGCTGAGGAGCTGAGACTGAACTCAGGCGTTCCAGCGGTACAGCAGAAGTGGCAGGGAGACGTAACGTCTCTGTTCCCTACTCAGGGAACGAGGGTTACATATGGAACCGAGATGTTCCCTTTCGTGGTCACTACGAGTCACGTCGTGACGACGATTGGGGTTCCCAGTCTAATCACGCCACCTCGGCTGTCTTCCAGTGCCCTGCGTAAGTCTGAGCTCCCTGTCATGAGACTAGCACGGACGAAGGACTCCTACTTAACACAGGAATACCAAGGTAGACTGGTATTCCTCACAATGCCTGCCCGAAGGGAGGACTTACAGAATACACATATGACCCGGGAGGGGGCTGCATATGGGAAAACACTGGGGTGTCCAGCCCGCAGGGTGGAATGTTTGTCTTGGTGGCTTGCCAAGGGAAAGACACATGCTCAGAGTGGCTTATAGTGGAAATACACATGTGGGGGTCGCCCAAGGGGGGGAACCCATGCACATGAAGGCACCTAGCCAACATGAAAGCTGCCAGCGGCATAACTCTGGCGTTGATGTCCACGGCGCTGGAGGAACTCAGGGCTTCCCCGAGAAACTCACCTGAGGAGAATATCGCACGTATCCAGTCCGAGGAGTGGAATGGCGAGCAAGCAAAGACACCAGGGCAAATCCTAGTTACCGGCTAGTTGAAGCGAGTACACGGGAAGATACTGGCTCCACTCGGAGATTGTAGAATCTCGCAAATGTGTTAGGTGTCGCCCAGCCTGCAGCTCTGCAGATGTCTGTTAGTGAGGCGCCATGCACTAGAGCCCAAGAGGAAGCCACACTCCGGGTGGAGTGTGCCTTCATACCAAGGGGGCATGGTCGACCTTGCTGCTGGTAAGCCAAAGCTATGGTGTCCACTATCCAGTGAGACAACCTCTGCTTGGAGAGAGCCTTTCCCTTCAGCTTCCCACCATAACAGACAAAGAGCTGGTCTGAGGTACTGAAGCACTGCATTCTGTTTACGAAAGCACGGAGGGCACGTACTGGACAGAGCAGTGCCAAGGCTGGGTCTGCCTTCTCCGAGGGCAGCGCTTGCAGGTTCACCACCTGATTTCGAAAGGGAGTGGTGGGAACCTTGGGCACGTATCTAGGCCGGGGTCTCAGGATCACGTGAGAATAGGCCAGCCCAAATTCTAGGCACGCTTCGTCAACCGAAAATGCCTGCAGGTCCCCTACCCTCTTGCCAATGCAACCATGGAGCACTGTCTTCTTTGACAGGAACTTAAGTTCAACTGATTGCAAAGGCTCAAAGGGAGCACTCTGCAGGGCAGACAGAACCACTGCGAGGTCCCAAGAGGGTACGAAGGAGACAGAGGAGGATTCAGTCTCCTCGCTCCTCTCAGGAACCTGATGACCAGGTCGTACGTCCCCACGGACTTACCTTCAACTGCATCGTGATGTGCGGCGATAGCAGCAACATACACTTTGAGGGTGGAGGGAGACAGCCTTCGCTCCAACCCATCTTGCAGGAAGGAAAGCACAACACTGATCTGGCATTTTTGGGGTCTTCTCGGCGAGAAGAGCATCAGGTGACGAAGAGGTTCCACTTCAATGCGTAGGCATGTCTCGTGGACAATGCTCTAGCGGAAGTGATGGTAGCCACCACCAGAGGTGGTAGGGTACTCAAACCTACCTCGTCCCGTCCAGGAGCCACACGTGGAGGTTCCACAGATCGGGACGAGGGTACAATAGGGTGCCCCGTCTCTGAGAAAGGAGGTCCTTCCTTAGAGGAATTGGCCAGGGAGGTGCTGTCAAGTTCTGAGGAGTACAAGTTCGGAGAACCAGGTCCGGGTGGGCCAGTGAGGCGCAACCAAAATGACCTGTTCCTCGTCCTCCCTGATCTTGCACAGGGTCTGTGCGAGAAGGCTCACTGGGGAGAACGCATACTTGCGGAGGCCCCGCTGCCAGCTGTGCAACAGTGCATTCGTGCCGAGCGTGCCCTCGGTCAGGGAATAAAACAGGCTGCAATGGGAAGAGTCGTGGGAGGCAAAAAGATCTACCTGTGCGTCGCCGAACTGTTCCCAAATCAACTGAACCGACTGGGGATGGAGTCTCCATTCTCCAGGAAGAGGCTGAAACCGTGTGAGCTCATCAGCTGCACGGTTCAGGTCTCCCGGATTATGAATGGCACAAAGCGACCTCAGACTCCATATGAGGAGATGGTGGGTGAGTTGCGACATACCACCTTGACAGTTGATGTATGCTACTGTGGCTGTGTTGTCTGTCCGGACAAGCACATGTTGGCCCTTGAGCAACGCCTGGAAGCGGTGCAGAGCGAACCGTACTGCCAGCAACTCGAGGCAATTGACATGCATGAGGCGCTGGGGTCCTGTCCAGGAGCCCGCAGCAGCAAGTCCATTGTACATGGCACCCCAGCCCATGGCAGAGGCATCTGTTGATACAACAACATGCCTGGAAACTCGTTCTAAGTGCACTCCGGCCCGTAAAAAGCTTAGGTTCGACCACGGGGTGAAGGTCTGGCGGCAGGCCCGAGTAACTGGTACCCGGAGCGTGCCACGTTGCCATGCCCATCTCAGGACTTGATCGCAAAGCCAGTGTTGAAGCAGTTTCATATGAAGCAGTCCGAGCGGAGTGGCTGCCGCTGCGGACGCCATATGTCCCAGGAGCCTCTGAAATAACTTCAGTGGACCGCGCTCTTTCCCTTGAATTGTCTCAGGCAAGTCAGCAGTAACTGCGCGCGCTCGCTCGTAAGCTGTGCGCACATGGCGACCGAGTCGATCTCCATACCGAGAAAAGAGATCCTCTGCAGGGGGGAGAGTTTGCTCTTTTCCCAGTTGACCCGAAGGCCCAATCGGACTAGGTGCCGGAGCACTAGGTCCCTGTGTTCGCAAACCTGGTCTCGAGAGTGAGCTAGGTCAGCCCGTCGTCGAGATAGTTCAGGATGTGAACCCCGTGTAGCCATAGCGGCACAAAGGCTGCCTTGACAACTTTAGTGAAGACGCGAGGAGACAGGGCTAACCCGAATGGGAGAACCGCGTACTGATATGCCCGCCCCTCGAAAGCAAACCGAAGAAACGGAAGAAGGGAGACATGAAAGTAGGTGTCCTTCAGGTCGATTGCTGCAAACCAATTCTGTGGCTGAACACATTCTAAAATGCGTTTGGCCTTGAGCATCTTGAATGGAAGCCTCTGAAGGGATCGGTTCAAGACGCGCAGGTCCAGGATTGGCCGTAACCCACCGGTTTTCCTCGGTGCAATGAAGTTGGGGCTGTAAAACCTGGATTTCATTTCGGCTGGAGGGACAAACTCGATCGCACCTTTCACCAGTAAGGTAGCGAATCCTTAAGCCAAGATTATTTTGATAGGAAGCATGATACCAATAAGGTTACATTGTCCAATAGTACTTTGTCTAGTAGGTTACATTACTAATAGGGCATGCATAAAACAGGACACAATACAATACAACAATACAATATACAAAACAGTAATAATACACACAATGTCCTGGGGGCATACATGGTCATTCATTGAAAGGTTTGCCTGTGAATTAATGGAAAGTGATCCTTTTTATGGGCTTTATGGGTCTTTCCTATGGCCTGTGCCTTTCAAAACATGCCTTTGCTTCCATGGTAACCAGGGGCCTGTTCTGCCCTTTTGGGGGGTTGTTACAGACACCTTGGCACCTAGTTTTGTTGCTGGGTGAGTGGGTTTGCTGGATGATTCATTAAATATAATGTATAATTGTGATTGGTCCAGCCGCTACAACTGTAATATTAAGTTGTGGGAGTTTTTCTGAGGTCCATGAACAATATTGAAAGGTAGATGTAAATGTACAGTGTTACGTAATCAGTATATATAAACATTAAATGAAAATGTTATTATAATAGATCATTAATAAAGCAATAAAGCATCTCTTCCAATAAAATGTCTTTGTTATCTGTGGTCAAACTGGGTTCATTAAATATTTCGTTGCCCAGCAATGAGCTGTAAAGCTTTTATTGATGCAAACCAGTTCTGTTCTTGCTCTGGTTCCTTTGGTCTCTGGATGAAAGGAGCCCCCCAACGACTTAAGCAAAGGTTGACTGTGCCATGGCCAGTGGCTCCCTGCAGTGGGCAAAACCATTCAGCCTTCAACCATTCAACCATTCAGGGAGTTGATTTGAATGGAAAATGTTTGATTCTAAACAATCTGACTACACCAAAGGTGCATAACATCTCATATAAGCTATTATACAGTTTAGATAGTGTAGTCTTAAAGGGATAGTTCACCCAAAAATGAAAATTATGTCAGTAATCACTCACCTCCATGTTGTTCCAACCCTGTAAGACTTTTGTTCATCTTCGGAACACTGAGAGCTGGCTCACTTCTCCATAGGCTTCTATGGGATCGAAACTTGCCGGAAACTTAATTTCTGTTAGGGGTCCTTTAAGGACAGGTTTAAGAAGCATTGTATGCCGTTTTCGTTTCAAAATGTTCTTCATCCAAAAGTTTCTCGTTCACACTGAAATGTCCTGGAAGACGTTTAAATCATTTTCCTGTGCATGCGTAAAACATAATAAAATCTCACCGAGATGATACTGAGAGACTGGAAATATTAAAGTTCTCATGCTATTCTTCTGGTACAATAATTGTATTAGCAAAATATCTCACCACGTCCTGGTGCATTCAGGTTGCACTCAGTCACCATTTATTGTATGGTCTAAAACATAATCACCCTCATGTTTTGCTGCAGGGCAGCAATTGATGGTACATTTTTATCTTCGCATGAAGGTAATATAAAGATTGTACAAAATAACATTTATCTTAACCAACACTGTGAAAGTGAATAGCACATACTTGTATAAACATGGATATCTATTGGTACAATGTCACATGACTAAATGTGGCATAGTTTTCAAATACCTTTAGTCCACACTACAACGTGAAAACAGCGTTTTCAAATTCTTTCAGGACAGCATCTTTAAAAAGGTTTGTTTTTGCAGTACAAAAATTGTCTCAGTGTGAAAGTGTGGCATCGTGGGAGGGTATGTCATAGAGGCAATGTATGTGCCATCTAGGTGGTTGCAGCATGGGGTTGCTCTTCACAGCTGTTGCTAGTGAAGCAGAGAAGCTGTTAATGAGCTGACAACAGAGAGACTGGCTGTTTTTTGTTAGAGAGCATAAAGAGAAGCTGGAAGAGTGATTTGGTTAAAAAAGATTTGGAGTTTTGAGTTGATTATTAAAAAGAGACCATTGACTTGATCTCTGCCTGGACTCGATTTGTGAAGCAACCCACAATTTGGTGATACCCTACCTCTCACCACAGAAGGAAGGCCAAAACGCAGGAAAAAAATATGTTTTCAAACATTATTTGAAGTGTAGTGAAGATTAGTGTAGACATAACCTCTCTCAAACACACTCACGTACACAACATCCTCTCACATACACACTATCACTCTTGCAAATTCCCTTCAAAAACATGCTCTGTGCAAATTCCCATGATTCTGATACTTTTACTGCTAATATATTATATACGGTGTATTATATAGAAAACAGAAAACACCTGGGGCCTCAGTCATTTATAACCGTTGCGTATGCACAAAACAGGCCCTGAAAGAGGCGTACACCACTTCCGACGCATAAGTTGTGATTTATAAAAACAAACTTGACGGGAAAATTTGCGCACCTGCACTCAAACTCTGACCCATGCGTAAGAACATTTTGGAGATGGAGCAGTTTGGCGACACCGATGGTGAGCTGGAGTTAAATAAATTTTTGGTCATTTTTAGACAGAACATTAAGAAAATTATACATATACAGAAAGATAATACAAATATAATTTCACTCACCAAGCCTATCACATGAAGCAAACATCCATCCATTCTTAAATGTCCGCGCCACTGAGGACGTTGGGCCGTTTAGTGAAACTGACGCATATTTATCTAATGGCAAATGAAGGAAAACCGTAAATCTTCATTATGAGTCCTAATCATAAATACAATGCATGTTCACAATAACAGTTTAAATAAATAAAAGAATGATTTAAACTACGTTTTACTTCTGATATAAACATTATAGATTAAATATGCCATTCTCATTAAGAGTTAAACACTTAAATTTCATGAAATCATTACTGAGAAGTTACAACATTTTTTTTATATTCAATAAATATAAATATTTGTAGTGGATGCGATGCTTTTGAACATGTTTCCTGTGGCATGTTGTGTTTTAATGTTTTAACAACAGAGAATTACAGAGCTTATGATAACAGCAGATTGTCTGAGAAAATATTTTCGTGCAAATAATGCACAACAAGGCCTATCTGTTTCCATTAAAAATATAAATCAATTAAAAATACTATTTGGCCAGTGGAAAAGATTGAGAAAAACTTTATTTGTAATGTATTTTACCCTATTTGATTTATTTATTAAAAAACAAGTTAAGGAAAGGCTACTAAATGAATTTTATCAATGTAAAGCGACGGCACATCCGTATCTCATATTTTCTAATGTCTTGTACCGTTAAATGTGGTATCACGTCGATGAATATGCATATGCAAATGATATGCAGACAAGGCCGGACTTACCATTGGGCTTGACTGGGCTCAAGCCCATGGGCCCCGCCCATTTTCATTTGATTTTTTTCAATAATATGTCAGTCATTGAATTTTTCATTTAAAGTTTGTTGATTGGTCTAGCATTGTTACCTTGCCCTGCCCTGCAATGAAAAATGTAATTTAATTAGCTAAATTAAAAGTCAGTCATCTTGAGGTTTGCTGATTGGTTATTGGCAGTTACGTAGTGCCTCGTTTACTGCCGAACCGTTGAAAAAACCTGTCTGCATTAGACAGTAGCCGCGTTTCCATTACCCTTCAAATTGCGCAAATTGAAATTGCGCATTGAAAATAAGCACAATGGAAACACGTCAATTTCGCAAAAACTCCCGTTTATCGCAAAAAAAAGTTTTTACGCTCGCATGAGGTGGTTTTTCAGGCCATTCGAAAAAGGAATATTTCGCAAAACTGCAATGGAAACAGTTTTTGCGCATTTACAGTCACCTGACTTAGAAGACGCAGTGTGTTTGAGGTCCATGTATAGCTACGCAAATAATAATAATTTTATTATTTCATTATAACATTTAATAGGCTATATTTTAGAAGACGCTTTTATGCAAAAAAGGACCAAAGCAGAGTGTGGAGCACGCACTGCATGACACGGAGGTGCAGGCGCGAACACTTGCATTTTCCTATCAACAGTGGAAACAACTTAAAATACTCTAGCATTTCTGGTCATACAGAAAATAATAATACATTATTCTCAACTACTTTTATTTGTGTAAACTCACAATAACAAGACAACGATGTGCTTTGTAAAATAAAAGAAAACAATCAGACGCACTTTCATGATCTCCGTAAACTGGAGCACGAAAACTGAAACAAAATATAGCCTATGTAGGCTAAAGCTTGAAATGTCCACTTTAAAATGAACAAATTCGAATCGAAAGCTAATACTGTCATGATTCTGC
Organism: Scardinius erythrophthalmus; assembly: GCF_964197995.2. Lineage (NCBI taxonomy): Eukaryota > Metazoa > Chordata > Actinopteri > Cypriniformes > Leuciscidae > Scardinius > Scardinius erythrophthalmus. The sequence goes on from NW_028296204.1 coordinate 38,749, forward strand.
CTTCCTGTCTGATTTTTTGTCTTCATTTGTTTGGGCCATGTGCTTGCACATAAAACATCGGCCTGTCATGATCCTGCCTCAAGACCAGGGAAAATCAGACAGGAAGGCAGAATCATGACAAATACCTTCTGATTAATCCCTATGAAAGGTGCATTTCTCTCTAAAAGCGCATCTGCTTAACAGCGGAGATGGAGATGTGATTTTAGACAAAACAATAGTTTATTAATTTATTAACAAAAATCTGAAAATTCGTCGATATTTAAATTCGTTGTGCAGCAGTTGATGTAGCCAGTTCAAATAAAAATTTTGGTGTTCAACTTTGCGTTTTAAAAAGACAACAACCGTTCATTTTTCGTTTTCCAATTACGGGTTAAAAAAGGAAAAACGAATGGACACAAAAGTAGCTTACATGGATCGTTTGGACAGAATACGAGACAGAGTTCTTTATTAAATTCATAAAAGAAACAATAATTAGCCTAGGAATACTGGATTCTAAATCTCAAAGAAATGCCACAATCAAAACATATGTTTTCCAGGTAAATAAGTGTTTTATTCTCATTCTGACCTAGACATTTGTGCATTGCAATAAACTTATGATCACTTTGAACTTTTTTAATCATTATTTGAAGAGTTCAGATGCAAAAGCCTCTAAGTGCCATCTGAAATGTTCTTCTAGAATGATCATTTTTATCAAGCTTGTATATTTAAGTTCAGTAATTTCACTTAAATTGCAATGAAAATTACCTATTAATTGTCATTTAAGTGAAATTACTGAACTTAAATATACAAGCTTGATAAAAATGATCAATCTAGAAGAAAATTTCAGATGGCACTTAGAGGCTTTTGCATCTGAACTCTTCATTTATTTACTGGAAAGCTTCAATCAGTGGTCATATAAATAAATTATTACGTTTTTTTAACATGTAAAACTGTCTTGGTACCAGTCACCTTTTGAAAGTAGCTTTGCACTTCAAAAAACAATAGGCTCTATGCACGAACACTGCTGACGTATTTCCGGTAGGATCTCAGCCGGCGTCTTTACTTCCGCATAGCGCGTTCTATAGACCTTATGTAGCTCCGCCCCTTTTCAGCGCTGCGCTCATTGTCTTTTGACTTCCGGTCTGTATTTTCACAGCGTTTTGCGTGTTTATTAATGAACGGCTCGTTTTAAAATCTTCCCGGTCGATTTACATTTGTTAAGTCATCTGCTTTAAACATTACAGTCCTCATGATAACTTTCGTTAACTTTACATTAAGTAAATCCACTTAAAAAGCTAATTACTCCTGGACAGAAATGCCATATAAATATACAGAGCGACCGCAAAACGGAAGTTAAAAGACAATTTTCCAAAGATGGCGGCGCCCTTGTTTCTCTGGTGCATAAGGTCTATAGGACAATTCACTTTAATAAAATTCATTTTCTCAGAAACAGAGACAACGATTTTAGAAACTGATTCGCTAGTCGGATTTCGCGTGATATGAGAGAATACTCACCCTCAAAGTTGTCGATGTAGCTCGAAATTTATAATTTAAACAAAGAACTTCTCTTTCTTACTCATATGTGTGACAGTTAACTGCCTCACAATATTGTAAACATCATTCACGTTAACCGCTGGAAGTTCTTGTAAACAGAGAGTGTAATTTGCCATTATCTCCACCTAATGCAAAAACGGCTTCTGACGCAGCACGGGATGTAACTGGGCGGGCTGAGACAAAACGCGGAAGCGATCGTGCATAGAGCCTATTGTATCGATTATATTGTTACGCCACCAGATGGCGAAAAATGACTTTAAAAAAAACATTTGTCATTGAATCGTTCATTCAGGAGATTCGTTCAAAAATGCTGATTCATCTATGAAACAAGTGTATTTGATTGAGGAATTGAATCATTCATTCAAACCCAAGTTTTTTTTTTTTTTATAATTCAGATTAATTAAACATTTTTAATAGACTTCAGCAATTAACTTTTTTTTTTTTAGTTGTTTGTTCAGAATCGTGATCTCTATTTTTATTCTCAGATTATCCAGAATTGTGTAGCTCTAATACATAGCTTGTGTATGTATCATTTTGTTCTATTTAAAGTAATGTATAGAAGGTAGGGCCCGAAAGTGACTCCAGCCCAGGGGCCCCCACCACCCTAAGTCCTGCCCTGTATGCAGATGAGGATATGTATAGTAAAACAAGGCGTTGTAAGCTCCATATATGGTTATTTCGGGGAGGTGATGCATGTGCGCACAATATTTCGCTGACTGGGATTTATAAAGTGAATTTTGCGCAGGTTCTGGCGTACGCATGGTTTTATAAGTCTGAATATTTTTTGGTGTACGCCATTTTTGGCTTTCGGGCGCACGTACACTTTTTAAGGATCCTACGCACAGTTTTATAAATGAGACCCCTGGACTGGTCTGATGAAAATGACACAGAGATAGAACACCTTACATCCAAGAAAAGGAAAGCCTTATTTTGCCTGGCAAAATAATGTAACCTGCAAGCCAAAAGGGTGGCTCACTCCAGAGCCAAGGCGGATGTCTACAGATGGGTGAGGGCGTTAAAGAACTTTTGGTGGACAGAAAAGGCTCTGGACATCTATAGACTGGCAGACTCGGGTGACACCAGAGGCTTTTTCAGTGCTACCTATGGTCCAAACTACCACAGCCTAAACCCCCTGCACACAAAGGATGGGCAGGAGCTGCTGAAGGAGCAACCTAACCCTAACCTTAAGTCCATTAACGCCCGATATAAAGGAGCACTTCCAAGAACTCCTCAACAGTGACAGCACAACTGAAATAGACATTACCAAACAAGAGTTCCATCAGAGAAGACATGGGGGAACCTCCTGTGGTACCTGCCAAGCAGTATACCTTCTTTTTTAGTCTGACCATGCCACCCCCAAAATATTCCCGTGAATATAGTGTGGCTAATTGAATGTTATTCCAAATTTATTATATTTTATTACTAAAGATGTAGAAAAGTTATTAGGACGGATCTTAAAAAATACTGCGTGGATTTTCCTCAGTCTAGGAAGGTCAGATCAGCCAATGCAAAACCCCTGCTCCGGAGGCCCCTGGGGAGACAGAAAAAGAAGACAGCAACCCAACACCAGTTGAACCATGCAACACAGCAAGCACTAAAAACTTAAAATCTTTAGATACCACTACAAAATATCACACCGTGTTGTAGCTATAAGTACACACCAATACTGTCTCTCTACCAGTATGGTCTACGAGAAGGGGCAAAGCATCAGTGTGGATCCAGCCTTGTACAGGGATAACCTACGCAGAAGACATTTAGGGAGGAGATCCACCAGCATTAATGGCAACACTTATTCAAGAAAAATAAACAATGCTACTATAAATGTGGCACACGAGTGGTAGGCCCAGAGACAAAATCACATATAACCAAACAAATAATCAAAAAAAAAAAAAACAACAGCAGAAAGCAATAAAGAAATATTAATTCCTATTAATCGCAGGTAAACAGTGGCTGGCCTGGTCCCTTTTCAAGAGAAACCAAGCATGTTAGTTGCCAACCTCATTAAAGGGATACTTCACCTCTGGATAGATAAATGTGTATTTAAATTGGGTCATTCATGTAGTATAAATGTGAAATTATTTTTGAATTTGGAGACTTCTAGACTGAGAAAAGCCAAAAAAATTTTTTTTGGCTCATGTGGATGAAAGACAACAACTCCTAGAATGCACTTGCTTCGCTACTAGCTACTAGTTGACTCGAAACTGAAAAGACGCCGTTTTATCGTGAGTCTCCGTGACGAGTCTGCCCGGGATTTCGAGATCGCCCAAAATGTCCGGGATTCGGCTTTTGCGTTCTACCCTCGCCATTCATTATGTTTACTGTGGCGAGCAGGATGAGGCCGAGGGGCGCGGGAGAACGGCGCGAGTCCGGTGGCGTGATTACTGATGAGCGACACTGTGAGACGCACCGGTCTCGTGGGCCATCTCTGTCACATGCCTGTCCTGTCTTGTGTAGCACATGTGGTGTTTGTGTTCCTGTCACTGTTTGACCCCACCCTCCTTGTTATCTCATTATTGGTTTCATTTGCCCCACCTGTTGTTCCTTATTACCTGCCTGATTTGTCCCTTTTATAAGTTCCTTTGTGTTTGCAGTCTGTGTCGGATCGTTGTCTTGTACACGTCTCTTGTTCTCCCTTGACCCTTCTGGTATGTTTGTTTCCTAGTTGTTGCTTTGTATTTAGTTGTGTTTTTCCCCCTCGTGGGTGTTTGTTTTACTTTGTTCTTTTGTTTATTAAACTTCCTTTGCACTTGAGTCTTTTTCCCTCGTTTTCTTAAGTTTCACCGTGACAGAACGATCCGACCATGTCAAAGATTCAGCAGAGGAAGTCCCAGCATCCACTTGTTCCCCCGGACTCATGCCAACATTATGAACGCATTCTTCGCGTTCAATCATTGTTTGCGCTCCGCCAGCAGGGAACTGATCTAAGGAAGTTCGCGGTCAAATTCCTTAGTGCTGCAGAGGGACTGGGTCTTAACGAGGAGCCCCTCAAGGACCTTTTCTTTTATGCCCTTGACGAGCCCATGGATTGGGTTCTGAGAAGGGCGTATGACCGCAGCACTTTTGAGGGTATGGTGGAGGGTCTCGCTCGCCTGCAGGAGCGAGAGGCCATGAAAAGGGTCCCAGTTCCGGTGACCTCAGTACCGGTGGTCCCGAGTCCAGTGTTCCCAGTTTCGATGGTCCCGAGTCCAATGGC
>NW_028296203.1:0-43440 GCF_964197995.2 Scardinius erythrophthalmus
GTGTGTTCGGTGGATCAACACCCCAGCCGGCTCCATGATGCTCTGCCTGAGAGACGCCCACTGGAGCTGAGGAAGGTGGAGTAGGTAAGATTCACTTGTTACCAACACAAGTTAACACACACTAAAATATAAAACCGAAAAGCATAAAACAGATTTTTGTTCACTTCTTATAAGAACAGTATGGTTAATTTATTAATTATTACACTGGCATTACCAACAATCACCAGTCAGTACATCAGTGCTCTTTTGAGTACAGTTAGGACTCTAATATTTCCAAATTTGAGTGTGACTATTCCTGGCACCCTCTGCAGCATTGGTCTCGTCACTTGATTCTGTCAAATCCGTTTGAAACAAGTATAATGTTTATACTTTTGCCTGGCTCCTCACTACTGACTGCGCACGCACCTCCCAAAATGGGTGCAAAATCACAAAATGGATGAGGCGTTTCTACTTGACATGCTCTCTTTTGTACAAATCTTTGAAATGACAGGGGGTGACTAGGAGTAGTTGCTCTCCAAAATAGAGATACATTGATATGAAAATTTTGTCCGAAACCGATAACCATTAATTCTTTATATCTGAAAGCCGATAACGATATATTGGACGATAAATCTAAATCCAAAATTTGATATACTTAGAGAGCCTAATTACATAAACAAAATGCTCTTCATTAAAAGTTTTGTCCTAAACACAACATAAATCAAACATATACAGTACAGAAGCTTAGTTTGAACCAGTCTAATATTCCTTCAAATAAATTTTACACTCATATGGCCAACAAAAAATTGACAACACTTTAGAAATCCAATCGGTTATTCAGATACAGTGGCCACTTAATGTGAACAAATGTAAATGTGCCATGTCCTGATTGGCTAATGATCCAATCTGCTTGATTGGATCACTGTGAAAGCATGTTAATGCCAAGTGTAAACGCAGCCTGTGTCTGGTAAGGACACTGTCAGTTATTTGTTGTTTTTATTTATTTTCATTATTTCTTATCTTACTCTGTGATCTTCCTTGGTGGTCACAATCACCTGAGGGTCTCAGGACAGAGAATGTGTGCTCTATGGAGTGGAAAAGATCATAAAATATACAGTTTTAGATTTTGTTGAAGTGCTGTGAATAAGATTTCTGTTTTTTTTCTCTCCCTTTTCTATTGTAAGTAATGCTCTTTTACCTTGTGTGTTCGGTGGATCAACACCCCAGCCGGCTCCATGATGCTCTGCCTGAGAGACGCCCACTGGAGCTGAGAAAGGTGGAGTAGGTAAGATTTGCTTGTTTCCAACACAAGTTAACACACACTAAAATGTGTAAATGTGTAGTTAATTGAAATATCAGAAAATAATAAAACACTGGAGTTGGACAAAGATGGAGAGATTCAAAAAGAAGTGACAACATGTAGAGCAAAAGGACTTTTCTGAATGGTCAGTTGATGAATTTATGTTGCTGATGTGGAGTTAACTATCTTCAATTAGCATATTCTGTCATGATAATCTATAAATCGGTTGTGTGGGAACTGTTTTAAGATGCCTACAGAGTGACTTGCTATTGCATTTGTGTTAGTACTGTATTGCATGTGAAAAGACGGATCCGACAGCTTGAGCGGACTCACAAATGTGCTCTACTACAACAACTCTTCCTATTCTCAACATGGACTGTGTGTTCCCGGGGTCAGGGTTTATGTAATTTTTAGGGTTAGTGATGTCACTAACCCAGGAGGAAGCTTGTGTAGTCCCTACAAGTTTTTTACAAGCCTGTCTTGTTTCCTCCTACTTATTGTAATAAATGCTCTTTTACCTTGTGTGTTAGGTGGATCAACACCCCAGCCGGCTCCATGATGCTCTGCCTGAGAGACGCCCACTGGAGCTGAGGAAGGTGGAGTAGGTAAGATTCACTTGTTAAATTTGCAAATTAACACACTAAGGCCTGCTTCACACTCAGCGGGACACATTCATTTCAGAATCTATCTTAACAAGGGTGGATAATTTTGAGTCATCCCAGTGCCTTGAGTCTGGCTACATTTGTCCAAAAATCATTTTGCAGTTATTTTACTGTAAAGTGCATTTCAATTGCAATTTAAACTGTGATCTGTTAACTGACTCTATTTGGGTGAAGAATGTCAGATTGTAAAATTTACTTAAGTGAATTTATGTGCAGTAATCTTACTCCGTGTTCTTCCTTGGTTGTCCCCTGATGTTCTCAGGACAGAGAATGTGTGCTCTATGGATTGAACACACATATGATGTTATTCAGTTTTATATTGCATTTAAATTCTTTGAATGTGTTTCTGATTTACTCATCCCTGATTATGCTATTGTACCTTGTGTGTTAGGTTGATCAACACTCCAGCCATCTCCGTAATGGTCTGCCTCAGACACACGCACTGGAGCTGCAAAAGATGGAGTGGGTAGGTTGCACTTGTAATATGTGTAATTGTGACAGGGCATTACCCCATAACTTACAAACTTCAAAAAAGCATTTTCATTTGAGCATACCCAACAGCCAGATACAACTAATAATTTACCTTGAAAGCTGGGGAGACTCTCACACCAGGTCTGCTGTTGCTCTTCCGTTTCCCTTTGTTGCTGATTGACAAATACTGTTGACAGTTGGGGGGTCATTAGCAATGTTCATTTTGATAGCTATATTTGTTCAGCTGCATTTTTCAAAAATTACATAGTTCAGCGGTTCTTAATCCTGTTCCTGAACAGGAAATCTGTTGAAGTTTACTTCACTTAGGAACATTTATTCACAGATTTTCACAACGCCTCTGCAGGGTCTTCACACACAGACAAAACTTATTAGAGAAGTGTGAAGTAAGATGTAATATACCCCTATAAATAACTACAATTTAAGCGCATGTCTCGTGCACTTTTATGCCCTTTGAATGTAAAATATATGCTCCCTTCGAACTGGAATCCTGTGAAGTCCACAGTTGAATAGTCTGAAGTGATAAGAGATGCAAACAAAATGTGCAGAGTGGAGGGTTCCAAGGAACAGGATTAAGAACCACTGACATAGTTGTAGCTTTGAGTAATCATTGTAGATTTGGATAAAAAATGTAAAAAGATTAAAAAAAATAAAAGAAAAACTTACAGTTGCTTAAAGTGTTTACAGCTTTGCTCTGGAAAACCTGAGTTTGCACAACAGGACCTAATAATAAGGAAATTTCGTTTATTGTAATCTGGGTGTTATGCACTTTTAATCTTACTTATTTCATCAATCATCAAATCAACCAAATTTCAGAAAATAAAAAATAGTATAATATTGAATGTCATGGATGAATTTTTTTTGGAACTGTCATCATTGACACATGCAGCAAAAGATTGCTGAAGTCAACAGATTTTACTAATAGACTACCAGTCTCTCTGTAAAAATAAAATAACGATGCTGCTATCTTTCTAACCCCCCTCTGTTTTGGCTCAAAATCTCAGGTCAAAATCGTAATTTTACACCCTCTGCAGAATCGTAGATATATATTTTTTTTCGACCTTTGGTTGAGTCGACATGGAAAATGTATTGTTATTCATAGCATTCATTTCATTAACATTTTTTTTTTAAGTTATTTTCCATTACTTTTTTTTGGTGCGTTTTGGAAGTGCTGGAGGTTTCGGTGCTGGAGGAACACTCTCTGTGTCTGCGATTTTTCTTTTTTTAAGGGGTGGTGGTTCTGGTGCCTCATCATCTGATGAGATGTTATCAGAGTATGTTTTCTTTCTAGGAAAACAAAGAAAAAGTACAATTGGATGCTCTTCACTGTTTAAAGTCAAAGCTACGTAAATATGCTGAATGGTCAGAAAGCTCAGAGATTTCATCAAAAATATCTTAATTATTGGATTTTCATGTGTTAAACCATTTATTTTGTCTTTTGTTACTTACTTGGGAATCCTTTTTCTGGCAATTTCAGGTTCTGAATTTATGTCAGATGTGTAGCTGGCCTTCTTCCAATTTTTGGCCACATTTTGAAAAGATGCTGACAAATGAAATACAGTTTTGGAGCTTTTACATGTTGTTTATTAGAGCTATGTGAGATCACATTTTACAGTGTAGAAAAAAAATTAAGATTCTGAACAATGAAATACAGGAATGCTGGGCAAGATCATGTTTAATTTACAGTATAATTTACTCTTACCTGACTCATGCAGGATTCTGGTTCTGTGACGGGTCCACCCTTTCTCTGGCTGTGGTTCCTCCATGGTTCTGACGCTCTTCAACACCCTGTCAAGGTCTTTATATGGAGGCCACCAGGAATAGCCATCTGCGTACCATGACTTGGCAATTGGTCCAGTTGTACCTTCTCCCTCAAACTCCACTATTAGGTACATTTTTTTTTTCTTTTTTTTTTTTTTCAAGCCTGAAACCCATATTATTTAATTACTCCAATAGAATTTTCAACTATGTAATTCAAATGCATAAACTATGTTACAAAAAGCACTGATAAAGAATTAATTTTTATGTAAAAGAGGAATTGCAACGAAATGATGTTGATATGGGACAAGAAAAATTTTGTTCTCTATTTCCTCAAACTTGCAGAACTCAACGGTTGTTGAGAGGTCGCCAACTAAATGGATGCCGATGGTAGAGGATAGTCAAAGAAAGATTCCTGGTTGTTGAAGGTACTGTAGGCAACATAAACTTCATCCTTGAATGAAATAATGTTCTGGAGCTTAGAAGCTTTGCCGCCGATGTAGACGTGACTGTTTGCCTGGTCTAGTTTAAGAGTGTAAGGGCTTGTCCTCAACTCTTTATATTGTGTCGCCTCATGAAAGGATGCAGGGAGAGGACCATTCTCATGCTGTTTTTTGAGCAGATGTGGCCTGGTTTTCTGAGGTGTTTTGCAGCTTCTTTGCATCTCTGAGAATCTTTTTATTATTTGACTCAGAGGGCATGTTGGTTTCCTCAGAAGTCTTTTGAGTTTGTTTAGGTGATTCTCATACTTGAAAGCACTGAAGTTGTCAAGAATGCCATGCTTTTTTGCATCATCTGCAAGATGTACGAGGGAGTGTGCATTATACGACAAGAACTGTGGACCGTACAGTTGCCCAAAGTGAGTGACAAAAAGAACTAGCATTTCATTTGCGTAATCACAGTAATCATCAATGAAACTGTTGTTGCACAGGATGAAGATTCCCACAAAAAGCAGCATGAAGTTTTTGTACACCTCTGTGGCGAGGAGATCCTTCATCATGACCGGTCCAGTATACAGTAAAAACTGCCTGAACTCTGTTGCCTTCCACCTATCAATTTCCCTCAGTGCCCTTGGTTTCCGTGCAAATTCCATGGGCACATATCTTCGCGCATTCACCAACCTTTCTGATAATGTGTTTATTTGAAAACCCGACAGCCTACAAGTGAGAGGACCCAACTTCAGCCACAAGTGGAGAAGCCGTCTCATGACTCCGAGGCACACGAGGTGCATGTAGTCGAGGGGGAAGCCAGAGACCATATCCAGGGACGTTTCTTCAAGGGGTGAGATACCACGGTGATGATCAGAATCGGTTTTGTTTCTGAAGCTCTCATTTGTTCTTCTAGGCAAGTCACTTCTTGGAAATGTCATCCTGTTTTCCAGGTACACACCATCCTCTGTGCATTTTTCGCATCCATGATAACCTGTGTGACCTTTAACATTTTTCAGGAATGCACGAGCAGGTGCATCGCAAACCATTGTTGACAGTTGTAAAGTTAACCTTACTCCTTCAAATTCAAATCCATTGGCCAATTCATTTACTTCAGCGATGAAGTCTTCAAGATACTCAGTTAGCGAGGTAGGTTTACATGTACCACAAAATAAGCCTATTGTCACTGGTTCCTCTTGTCTGATATTTTGCAGTGTTCCTAGAATGGGCCAGAACTGTGTTGCTGAACTCTTGAAGAGGGGCAAACCATCAATGTTGACCTGAAGCTCCAGCGTGTCAGTGCTGCTCAGAATGTCGATGTTCTGATGTAGCACCTCTGTAATGGATTTCAGCAATCCGAAATGGTAATATTGGCCACCAGCCTTGTCTTGTATTTCAGGGTTCAAACGCATTGTTCCCAGCAATGTCCTTGAGTCTTTTGGCAGATTTAAACTATGCTGACGCAGTATATCTAATATTGAATTCAATGCAACGTGTGTGATTTTTTTGTTCAGCTGCCCAAGTTGCCAAATCGTCTTCCAGGGAAGTTGGATCAGATTCGGACTCCGTGTCTGATTCACTGTCGTCAAGAACACTTGCCATATTGACACCTTCATTCTCATCAATATGAGAGACACAGTCCATAAATGTGTCTTCATCCTCAGTTAGACATTGACAGGTATTGTCACTGTGCATGCAGCCCAACTCCTCTCCCCAAGCTGTAGTTTGTATTGTCTGCAGTTGTTGATCCACCTTGTCCTTTGCTCTTCTTCTCAGTGTCCAATAGGATGGTTCATTGCAAGCCATAGTTTTAAGTCCTCAACAGAAAAAAACCCTTTTTTGTTGTTTGTTGACTGGCCTACCAAGACTAGACTAACTAAACTGCATTAACACAACTGATGTACATACACTTCAAAACATCCTCACTTGCACTCAAAGGATGAAGACTTCAGATGCAAAAGCCTCTAAGCTCCGTCTGAAATTTTCTGAATGTGAGTTTCTTTAGCAGGCTCCTATGTTTTTAATGGAGATGAACAGGACCTTTACCTTTCCATTAAAGTGAAATTACTGAACCTAAGAAATGTCTGATAAAAATGCTCTTTTCATAAGAAATTGTCAGACGGCCCTTAGAGGGTTTGGCATATTATCCCCTGGTTTCACAGACAGGGTTTAAGACTAGTCCTAGACTAAAATGTAAGTCTGAGCTGTTTCCACTGAAATAAACTTGCACTGACTGATCTTAAAAATATATCAGTGCCTTTTTAGTTTTAAGATGCACATCGGTAATGTTTTTTTCTAAGCATGTTTATAAAAATTACTTAAATGTCCTAATTGATCTATGGTCTAATCGTGGCTTAGTCTAAGCCCTGTCTGTGAAACCGGGCCTAAATCTACACAGGCACAAAAGTTTAAGACTGGTAAGAAAGATATGTATATAGCTTTTGAAATAAGTATCTTATGCAAAAAAAAAAAAAAAAAAAAAATTGTTATTTTTTTACAATTTAAAATAATTGTATGTAAATATCTAAAAATGTTATTTATTCCAGGGATGATGGTGATAATCCTTTGATAATAAAAAATGTTACTTGGGCATTTAATCAAATTAGAATGATTTCCAAAGAATCATGTGACACTGGAGAAATTATGCTGAACATTCAGCTTTGCCTCCCAGGAATAAATAGCATTTTAAAATTAAAAGTTAATTTAATTTGTTATACAATTTGACGTGTTACTGAATTTTTTTATTAAATAAATTGAGTATTTAGTTAGTTTATATTGTGGAGTATAAATAAGACAAACACATGTTCTTGTTATAGCAAGATATTTTTTCAAGATTCAAGATTGTTTCAGGGCATGCGATTGGCTGTTCGATGCTGATGTCACTTTTTCGTGTGTGTGTGCGTGTGTGCGTGCGTGCGCCTCCGGGCTCCGGATCAGGAGGAGAGGAGTTCCAGACGAGTCGACGGAGAGCGTTGATGTGTGTCATCGTCATGAAGGTAATCGTGTTTAACAGGACATGTTAACATGCATGTTAACAAATAGTGTGTCTTGCATAATGACCATCATATAGGTTTAGTGCTTGTTTAACTTAATTCATGCACGCTTGTGTTATCGGGCCGCTGTCTCCCTCGTGCACACATCGTCCCTACGTTGGGCCGCTAATGGCGGTTTTCCACTGCATGGTACGGCTCACTTAAAGGTATAGCGGAGGATCTTTCCGAATTTTAGATAAGAACCGCCCTCTCCACTTTTTGAAAAAATGCACATGCGCAACACTGTCTACCTGCTCCCGAGAGGGAACGCCTATTAACGTGTGCGAGGTTCTCCTCGTGCACGCTCTGTTTACAAGTTGCTGTCGGCATCACTCATACAAGATTACTTTCCAAAAGAAGATTTGCACTTTTTCTCCAAATAGCATGCCAAACTTTACCTGTCGAGTAGAAACTTCGCGACTGAGGCATCAGTGGGAAGCCCAACCTGTGTTATCAGCGCACGCCATCGTGTGAAACAATCTCCCCAAAACACTCTGATCTTGTTTCTCTCTTCTGAGGCCTTTCTCTTCTTCTCATACAGTTCGTACAAACTTTTTCTCTTGCGACCCTCAGACATTTTCAAAGGACCCGGTGAAACGGCGAGCTTCAATGAATGGCTTAGCTCTAGCTCACCACACATAAACACCTGAAAGGGCGCATGCGCAGAAAGCGAAAACTAAGGGACGAGCCAGGGACGAGCACGTACGACGGCCTTACGTAAACATATCACCAGAATGATTGACACTTAGGTGGACCAATAGTTTACACTACCCACCCGGAAAAAGAAAATCCTCCGCTATACCTTTAACACAGTTAATTTGGAGGAGTGAAGGAAAATGAATAAGCGATTTCGGACAGCCGTTGAGTGTGCAAAATTGGACTGATAGTACACTCGATAACGTCCACTAACGTTAAGGTTTCGGAAACCAGTGTTAAGTAGCACAGCGCTTCACATTTGTACGTTAACTTTTCTCATCGTCTAACGTTAACCAGGGGCGTCCAATTTTGCTCCTGTTGAGCCTTTGTCCTGAAGAATTCAGCTCCAACCCCAATTAAACACCTTAACAACCGGTAATCGAGCTTTTATTAGCTGTGTTGAGGCGAGTTGGAGCGGGACGTTGGAGCTAAACTCTACGGGACAGCGGCCTTCCAGGGCCGAGTTTGGACGCCCCGGTCTAAACCAATCAGAACAGCTTTTTTTTCCCGCTCCGTGTGTCGTCACTCACAGCTGTTTTGTGAGGAAAGTAAATAAACGCACCCTAATCTTTTCCGGTATTTGTTTTTAGTGTTTGTATTCGTGGTTTATTGTGTCTGTGTGTTATATTAATGTATAATAATTCTTTATAATAAACTTCAACATATCAAAAGGCTGCTTAATTCATACTTACCAACAATTTGACGAACTGACGACGAACTAACGACAAACAAACTAAAGCCGGCTTATAATGAATGAATAAAACAACAGAAGTGAAAACACGTATAACGAATGAACAGATACAAAATATATATAGTTAATTGCTAATTACAGGTTATTGATGTGGGGAAATTCATAAAAATGTTGAGGGTACAGTATGCTGAGTAAATAATAACGGTCATCTGATGCAAATTACAATGGTCGTCGTATATATATAGCCTAAGGTCACGTGACATTCATTCAGTTTATTTTATTTATTTATTTATTTATTTTGAGCTACATAATAAAAATCCAATGTGCTCATGATTAGTGTTTATTAATTTGGCTACATTTTAATGTATTGCTTAGTAGAAAATTAAATTGTTTTATTTTTGTCCTTGCTTATGAGGTTGATAGAAGTTAGCCACTTTTGTTCCAACAGAGGATGAAATTTCAAATCACAATGCATATCGTATCTGCACCCAAGTATCGTGATAGTATCGAATCGGGAGTTGTATTTATTATATTATAACTAGTAGTTATTAATTGTTACTAGCATAACATTTTATTCAACAACCAATCTTGAAAAACATAATTTAATGATATAAAATATGATAATTTAATTTATGGTAGAATTAAGCCATGGAAGGTCATGTACTAGTGATTTTACTTTTTGAGAGGCCATCATTTTGCTATAGATCTTGTCTCTTCTCCCACAAACTCCACTATCAGGTACTTTATTTTAATTTTATTTTTTTTGTTGCAGTAATGATGTATTTAATCTACAGATTTTCACAATCAACAACACCTCTTGCAGTTCAAAATGCTTCTGCTACGTCATACACTTCGTCAGTTACGCTTTCAAATTTAATACGCAAGGCAGTCTGTCAGAAGATAGTTTTACTTTATAAAGAATTAAAAATGGATATTTTTATTACAAAATCCCATCGATTCCCTTCAGAAGGCCTTTATTAACCCCTGGAGCCGTGTGGAGCACTTTTATAACGGATGGATGTGCTTCTGTTGGTTTCAGTTGGCCCCCCCATTGACTACCATTATAAAGCTTGGAAGAACCAGAATAAATTAAAATAACTCTGATTATATTCTGTAACGGTCACTTTTTAAGGGCGTAAAGCTTGTTTATGCCCTTAAGAAAAGGAAAATCTGTCAAATAAATTTTTTTTTTTTAAAGAAATGTTCATTTAAAATAAAAATTATTAAAATAAAATTTAATTAAAATAAAATAATAATCTCTGTTAATAATCTGTTACACAGAACTTTAATCGCACAAGATTTGTCAACACAGAAAACATTTAATCATTGGATAGGTTTTGTTTTGTTTATTGAAAGTGTTTTTCATTTCAGCTGAATGGACGGAACGCTTTTCAAGGAAGATAAGGCAATGTAATTTTTTTTTTTTTTTAGCACAACACCCAGCAGTAATTCAGGAAAAAAAATACCCGAATGCTTCATGTGAAACTTCGGTCTTCCTATCTTTTACCATCATGTCAATTCTCAATTCATTTTGATTAAAATGCTCGAGGGAGCGAGAGAGAACAAGACAGTTTGAAGACGGTGTGGGAGCGCGCGTGCCTCTCTCTCTTCTCGTTCTTTCAGTCATACTACATCACTCACCAATCAAATAAGGTCTTGGCGAGACAAAAAATCGCTTGTGTTGTGAGAGAGACGCGTGAGTGACAGAGAGACGGAGGGAGAGCAGGGAAAGGAAATGCAGCTGAATGAATACGCTGCGTGTTTTAAATAGCGTATTTTTTTTTTATAACGAAACGCAATATGTGGCGGCCGGTGTTGATTCTGTGGCGCACCGCCACGAATTAGTCTATGTGTGGGAAACACTGGAGTGGACTGCCATAACATCAATGAAAAACATCACTGCAGGCTTCAACATTTCTGTTTACGATTAGAAATGTCAAACAAATTTAGCCCACGTAGGTGATTGTAGACCGTAGCCCGAATCTGTATCTCTATGCATGAAACTGTCTGAACACCGGCAGAGTAATTCACAGTTTTGTTGTGAAAAGACACATTATGCAGAAGTATAATTTGCTGTTATGTGTGTTTGTCGGAACCTGCAGTTGCTGTGTGACGCGCGTTCGCTGCGGGCATATCGTGACGAGTAGGCATGGGCCGGTATAAGATTCTGACGGTATGATAACCTTGGATAAAAATATCACGGTTTCACGGTATCACGGTATCACGGTATTGTAATTACTGCTTTAAAGTGTTATATTTAAATGTCTGGGTAAAAAAAAACAACTCTTTTTTTTTTCAACTGAACACAGTATATTTTATTTTAGGAAACATATAGAACATTTTGTAACATTGAACATCAGGCAAAATAATTAAAATAAATAATTTAATCTTCTTAACTAAATTAAATTGCAGTCACTTGTGTGAGCCTAATCCTGCAGCTCAACAATAATCAACATAAATAAACAAATAAAATTTTCAAAATCCTCCTTCTAAATGGAAAAAATGCAATCACTAATCAAAACAAAAACATGACCATTTGGCACAGTTCCAAAAATAAATAAATATATAAATAAATAAATGTAGTCATTTTAGCAGCTCAGCAATTTTTGTGGACATGTACATCTTGGGGATTTCATTCTTTGAAAAGAATTTTCTTGATGGCACTTTGTATAAAGGTGTCGCTGTTTTCATTACTTTTAAAAAAACAGGTTTCTCCACAGTTTGAAAAGGCATCATGTCTTTTGCAATAAAGTATGCCACCGCACTGTTCAGGTCCTTTGCAGCCTTGGATGTGGGTGCATAAGCAAGCTGTTTCTCAAAAGTTTCTTGGATTGTTGGCTAACCTGCAGCTTTTGAGGAGGATGGTCCTTTGCTGCTGAAGCCACAGCTGCTCTACAAAGAAGAAAAACAAAGACTGACATGTTAAAATTTAAGCTAAATCTGTAACTAGTCTTTTTTTTTCACTTCATCTTTTAATCAGTATACTTTTAAAAATAGATGCGATGTGGTAATTTACAAGATTTAACAAAAACAACTAATTACATTATTTAATTTGTGTGTAAAAACATAGTACTGCTAAAAATATCAAAATAATGCTCTAAAATAAATTTTAATTTCAGTGTTGATGCATATTAACGCAGAGTGCGAGTGTACTGCACACACACACACACAGTCTCATCAGTTCACGAACACTCAAAGACACGTGAGAGCCAGCGAGGAGTTTTTTTTTGTTTTTTTTTATGGCGTGATTTTGAAAAGATGTTAACGTGGCAGAAGGCTTAAAAGCAAAGACGTGATTTCACCTTAACTTAATTGTTGTACTAATGTTCAATCACAGAAACGTAACGTTAGTACATATAGTCAGCTATTCAACACTCTGTAAAGTAACGTGCAAGAGGAAATTAGTTGATGTTAGCTAATGTTTATTAATTCGCCGTGTTATCTGACTCGGTAACTTAGATGTTTGCAAAAGTTCATTTCAAGACAGCTTTAAGTTAACAACTCACCTTGAATTTAGCGAAGAGTGCTGGATGGTGCTCCCGTAGATGAGAAATCATATTTGATGTATTGCCTCCTTTAGCAGCGACTCTTTTTAAACATGATTTGCATGTCGCTTGACCTTCCTCTTCCAAGCCGTGGCCGTCAGAATTTTTCCGGTACCCAAAAAAAATCCCACACCGCTGACTTGGTCTTTTTTTGATGGGGGGAAAAGTTGTGGGGGTTCACCTCCTTCGGCCATCCTGAACTTAAATTACTGCTGAGTCTCTGACTGCGGATCACGTGCACAATCACATACACGCGCCTGCCAGCAGTAACCGGTGGGGGAGGGGCTGCATTGTTTTCGCTGCAGGTACGCACACACACAATCTAGTAGGGAGTCCTGCGCTTTCACTTTGACGACACAAAAAATGCACATATCGTAGGAACGGTATAACTTTTTTTGTTTGCGGTTTTGAAACCGTGACTTTTTCAAACCGCGGTAAACCTTGAAACTGGTTATCATCCCATGCCTAGTGACGAGCTGGACGCGCTCAGAGAGAAGACCGTTAAAATCAATTCCCTATTTTCGTTTTCGAAACTTGTGTTGGTTGGTCCGATCGATTGTGCAATTGATTTTCGAACGTAAAGTGACAGCCCTACTTCAGATGCGCCCTAAAAAAAAATTAAACAAGAATATGTAGAATTTTTTTATATATTTTCAATCGTTTTCTTAAGAAGAGTAAACAGCCTGTCCATCCTCTCCCTACTCTCCTGTGCTCTCCTCGCCTCTGCCTCCCTCTCTAGTTGCCCTCTGTCTCTCCTCTGCCTTCGTGCTCCTGATGCTGCTGCCCCTGGCTCCTCCTCATCGTGGGCACCCACTGCTGAACTCGGCCCTGGTGTGTCCTCAGGGATTGAGGCGATGAGGACAGGGGGGTTGGTGCAATGCCTCTGTCTCAACACCTCATCCATGAGGACAAACCAGGGCCAAGTTACAGCAGTGGGTTTCCCACTCACACCCCCACATGTCCCAGGACACTTGCAATCCTAAGGGCAGAGCAAATGAACCATGGCTTGTTAACAACAACAGCACAATACATTTCAGCAAAGATGTGTGTATTAATCTTCTTTGGAAGGGTTTTTTTTTTTTTTTTTTTTTTTTTTGCCAGTATGGGAGTCACCCCATACCCATTTTCTCCAGAATTGCTCTAAAAAAGCAGAAAGGGGTACTTAACACAGGGGTACAATCTTAAGTGCATTAACACGGCAAAATATGACACCAAGACATGCATACAAAATACTTCAGAAATCATATTTCTGGATACTCAAATTTAGTTAAAACCTTTGTAGACATGGTTTTGATGACAGCACTACAAAAACACATAAAAGTGAAACCCCATTGCCTTATCTACTGCTTTTCTTATTGTTGTGGGCTTTATAGGGTGAGTGATATTTCTTATAATACACAAGTGAGACAGACTAGTGCAAAATTACAGATAGGTCATCAAACTAATATTAGCACAAGTTTTGCCTCAAACTACCTGATAAATGAAGCCACGCAATGATGGAGTGAAGATGAAGCTTTTAAGAAACTTTAACTCTGGTTTCACTAGCTATTTGAGTAAATGAAAACATAATACTTACATTTAGGCATGTGCCGGTATCAAATTTTCATGCTGCGATTAATTGATTGAGCTTTTATCGCGGTATACGGTATTATCACGATATTTTTAATTGGATTGGTGGGGGATTTCAATCTTGATTCAATATTGACTCTTTGGGTAAATATTAGGTAGGCTACAGTACATGTAGGTTACATGTTATTTTTTTCTCAAGAAAAAATATATCTCAAATAATGCTGTAAACATACAGAGAGCCCTGTCAAATGAACATTTATATATAATATTATATAATTTGGTTTTCATTATAATAACAATTATGACACAAGTAAAAAATATAATACAATTGTAATATAGTGCACATATTTTGTAAAATACTCCTCTATAGCTATTTTTTCAAGTCAATTCGTGTTGGTCATTAAAATTGCTTTCCTGAGGTAAATGTAACGTTCTGTGACATAATTGTTCACCTGCAGTTTTATTGACCTCTTTCCGTGGCTGAAAAACACTGATTGATCAATACTACGGATGAGGCATAAATACCTTTCGGTAAGTTGTACTGCATCTTTAAATAAAAAGTAACAGATGATCGGTTATCTTGAACTGAGGCGCTACAGCGATCTGTCACGTCACATTTACAAGCGCCAAAACGGTATTTGCTGTCTGAATTTCGCAATAAAATGTACAGAACCTGTGAAAGTAACCTGCTCTGTCTAGTATGTCTGTCTCCGTGTACACTTTGCTCCGTGATTTTTCTCTGCGTGAGAAAATGGATGTGTGGCGCGAGAGCATGTAAAAAGTGTCAATTGCGAGTCTCACACTGAATGCATAGAGTTGACAGCCCTGCTTTTAGAAGGGGGATAAATCGACGGCAGCGTTCCTCCTTTCGCCATGCTTCTTCTCCATGTGAGGATTGTTTACATTAGACTGAGTGCTCATGGCGCACATGCACACAGAGCTAATACATGTGGGGATTGTTTACATCAGAGTGCGCACATGTTTCGCGCAGCATATACGCAGTGTTTAAGTGGTTGATGGAAAATAAGCTAATGCCCGTTGTATAAATATAAATTCTGATCTATTATTTTTATAGTCCCTGACCACAAACAGCAACAGAAGTTACATACATTATTTCAGCAAAAATCTATCTTTTATGAGTGAGTCAGTCAGTAAAGACTAGGGCATGGGAAAACCCCTTTAGTGTTAAAATTACAGGACATTCAAATGGATTCTCACTCACTTTCTCAATCCCTCACAATAATTGACTCTAGCTTCAATATCAATGAACAATATCAATGAGATCAAACTAGGGATGCACCGAAATGAAAATTCTTAGCCGAAACCGAAAAAGAGGAAACCAAGGCCGAAAACCGAAACACCGAAAGAAATTATGCCAATTATTGTTAGTACCATTGCATTTATGGCTATGACTGTGTACTAAGTTTACTAAAATCAAGGCATTGCAATTACATAAATTAATATTAAAGTTTCAAAGAATAAATCCATTAAAATTTTATGCAAATATTTATTTAGCATTTGCAAAGTATAAAATTAAATGTTTAACTTGACCCCACTCATGTGTACATTAAATAATAATGTAAAAGCCTACTGGCCTGGAGAAAGGTTTAAAAATGAAATGTTCTCTCATAAAAACAAAGTGCATTTAGGTCAATACTGCCATAGCCCAAAATAATATCTGCAGTTATATGCTCATGGACGTGAGTTGCAAAAACCATAAACAGCTCAGGTAAACCTCTGAGAAATGACGGCTGCTCTGCACACACACGCAAAGGTCTCTCGCTCCCTCTCTCTGCCGCGCGCACTACGTATGCGCGCTCATGCTCGCTCGCAATTCCGGGAGATTTAAACTAATTTGCGGGCATTAGGGAACCGGTATCAATACGCGGGAGACTCCCGGAACTTCCGGAAGACTTGGGATGTCTGTGTTTTGAAAATCGCTGTCCGTGGGTCATACGTCCACACCGCAGATATGTAATGTTGCTTCAGACAAGCACGTGCAGGTCGCGGTGTCTGCTGTTTGCGTCATCACAACATTTCGGCCGTATTGTTTCGGTGATAAAAGTCTTTCGGCCGAAAACCGAAAATGCACTTTTGGGCCATTTTCAGCCGAAAATTTTCGGTGGCCGAATATTCGGTGCATCCCTAGATCAAACATGTTTAAGTTGCTAAGAGTGGTTGCTAGGGGTGTTGTGTACTAGTGACACATAGAACCGTTGGGTGAAGCATCTGTCAAATTTGAACTAGCAGCAGCTTTTATGACTGGAGAAGCTAGGATTATTTGAGTCAGGCATAATCACAAAACTGACAGGAGCAGAGAAAGTGCTTCTAATAACCAAGCATGTAGTTTATCGTGGTTAGCCCTGTCAGATACTTTGACAGATGCGTGTGGACTTGACTCGTTTCTCCAGTGTATAACTTGCATTTGATGGTTGTGTGTTGATGGGAGTAAAACATAAGTTTTGCTAAAATATTTATATGAAATGTAGGTTTAATATTCTACATGTATTTATGAGCCGTAACTGTAAACGGGGTATACATGTAATTACCACAATTGTTACATGTAATACAATGGCTATGCTCATTTACTTCTTTCAGACGAGTGAATATGTGCAACACCGTGTCCTAACCAGACTATTTCTGCGACGTCACCGCTGGAACAGAAAGTATGATGATTTCAGGTATAGTACTGTATATGTGCAGGGCCGGCCCTGACCAATTTGCTGCCCTAGGCAAGATTTTACCTGGTGCCCCATGCATCACAGCCCACTTCACCCCGTCATTGTGTTCATGATTATTTAGCCTATATATATATATATATATATATATATATATATACACACACACACACACACACACACATTACACCCTAAACACTAATAGCAAGAGCATTACATCTAGCAAGTAAGTCGTCTCCTTTATAGCGCTTTTTATAATACAGATTATTTCAAGGCAGCTTTACAGTGATAACAGGAAAATAACGCAAAAAAGTTTGCTTCTCCTGTACAGCAGATCTAGAAGAAAATAGTGTCATAGTCCAGCTTAAGTAAGTTCAGTGATGGTTTAATTTTGTTGTAAATAAGTTATTAATTTAGTTCATTTATATCACTCTGGATAAAACAGTGATGTCATCGTCCAAATGACATTCATGTACAAACTATTCATGGAGCACCAGCAAAAGTGTTTGTTTTCCAGTTGATTGTAGCAATCTTCCACTAAACTATGGCACGTTTCATGTTTTCACCATGAATGAAACTGAGAAATGTCTTCTTTAATGTGAATTTTGCATAAAACATTGCTATTTTAATAAACCTGAAAATAAATATCATTACTAATTTTGGCAAAAAAAAAAAAACAACAACAACAAAAAAGCCATATATCCCCCCAAAACTGCACAAGATTAAAACATTAATTAAAAAAGTGATAGTAGGCCTAAATGCGTCTAAAAAACATGATTTGATTGTTACAAAATCACACTGTCTGCGGCCTCTGGAGAACCCAGAACAACTGCTAGCATAAAGTTTAAGGTAAAAATAACTGCCATTAAATTATAGTATCTTAATACTATGCAATTAGATAAACTGTTCATTCATTCCATCACTTTACCTCTGTCTTTATCCCCTTTTATCCTCTTCTCTTCTTTTTGACACTGTATCTATTGCAGACTATAATGCTCATTTATAATGTGTCATGTAAATTCGGCCATCCGTCACAATCAGGAAACTTTCACCGTGTCTAGAGCTGGCAGGCCCGTTTTTACAGGGGTGCTCGAGTGTGTTAAGCCCCCTTAAACAAAAGCAATGCTGTCTACATTGGATGCGGCGAGAGGCGACGCTACACAACAAATTACCAACAACTGATCGTGCGCGCTCTGTTTCTGACGCACTTCAAGCGCTCGCGGGGTGGGGGGAGATTGATGCGCCAGAGCGGAGTCGGAGGACTTAGTTAAGTTTTTGAGTTTTTTTGCTTTATTTGGTAGTATTTCGAATTAATGGTTTTAAAATAGTATTAGTAAAAAAAAAAAAAAAAATCACTCGTTCACGCATTTTGGCGCCCCTATGGATGAGTGGCGCCCCTAGCATTTGCCTATTCCGCCTATGCCTAGGGCCGGCCCTGTATATGTGCATTATTTAATGTTAAAAGAGTATGCAAGTTTGAAAATCATTTTGTTTGTCTTTTATAGCCGTACTGAAAGCAACTCACCTGTGAACAAAAAAAAGTGAACAAGAACGTTCAAACTGTTTGTTAACAGACAATTGTTTCAGTAACTCTATGTATTTTTAATAATGTTAAAAAAGGTGTAATATTCATGGATTTGTCTAATTATCCATTTCGTTGAGTGCTTGGAGCTTGCTGATTAGTGATTAGTACGAGGTGCGCTCTTCTGATTAGCTGTAATTTTTACCACTGTGACAAATTTTTGTTGCTAGAATGTTATGGTGTCTGGTTAGGACACGGTGCTGCTCCTACCAGTTAACATTTGATCTCAGCAATACTGGTAAATGAGCAAAACAAAGTGTTTTTTTTTTTTTAAAGGTGCTCAAAGTGATGTTGGGTGACGTCACTTCTTGTTGACGCTGAAAGTTTTGTCAAACAAAACGGAGGCTAGCTCGACCCTCCCTCCTCCTCATCCGCACACTAATCCCCCAAATCCTTCTTGTTGGTTATTGGCTGGAACATTTTGTTGGGTTTTGTGGTGCGGGTTAGCCCAGTTTGTTTTTGTTGCCGTTTGTGGAGCCTGGGCTGTCTACAGAGACTACGTTTCTTTACAGTTTTCAGGGGACAGGCAGCTAGCGGATGGTGAGGAGATGTTCGCTGTATGTGACAAATGTTTTGGCCTAAAAAATGTGACATCGCTTAGAGCACCTTTAATTTTTAAATTAAATACTGTGAGAATCATGTTCAATCTGATTTCAATTCCACAGCTGTTTAGTATCTATTAAGGAGGTTGTTGACAGTATTGTGTTCATGTTTCTACCAATGTTGTTTGTGAGAAATAAGTATTTTAACCCACAGAAACTTTCCTTATAGAATGCTCTAACATCTTTTTCATTTTCTTTTCTCTACCAAACAGCTCAGGAGATAGTTGATCCTCAGATGCACAGATCTACCTCTAGTCCACCTTCATTCCCACACCCACCTGGCCATCAATGTTTCATTAAATAATAAATATGCAATAAAATAATAAATATGCAGTCCATAGCCAGTGTCTGCCATGCACGATCTGTTCCTTGTTCATTGCAAATGTTTTAGATTGTTCTATTAAAGCTCATTATAATCTTTGAGAACGGTATTATGGTAGCTGCAACACTTCCTAGGGAAGGGATCTTTCGTGTAGGTGTTCTGGCAGACCTCATCCAGCAGGAGTAAGTTGTGGGTCATATCTCTCCAAGATCCTCCAATCAGCACCAGCTCATCAGCAGAAGCCAGACTTTGTGACTATATTCACCTTTATGCTCTCAGCAGTTACTACATTACATTGTGTACTTACGGTAATTTTTTAAAATATATTTAAAGTTGAATCAATTTTCTGGAAAGTAAATGTCATTAAATATTAAATATGTGAGGTAATATGAATCAAATTAACATTTGCATATTGTTTACTCCTAAGGCTTCTTCCTCATATATCTACAAGGGTTTTCTTAACCATTGCCAGCTTTGCCTTGCTCATTGGGAGTTTGTAAGCATCATTATTTGGAAAAAAATATGAAAATGGATTGGTGTGTGTTTAACTATTTCCGTGCATGGCATAGTCAAAGAACCACCTGACACAAAGCCATGGATCATGGAATAAATGAAATTGTTACTCAAATTATCAAGCTTGTTATGCTACACTTTACATGCTAAGCAGCAGCCAGGCATGGTAGTCTAAGGGTCTAATTTATGCTTTCTGCAAAATACATTCAGATTTGTATCCAGTAAGGATAAAGTTGCCCTTAACAAATCATTGAAAGCATTATTTGAATAAATCCATGTGTGTAATGCTAATATATTATATTTTTCTGTACCGAAAAAAAAAAAAAAAAGCTAAGTGTCCCTTGTAAATAAAAGACAAAATGAAAAAAAATGGTGAAACTGCATTAGCCAACGCAAAATCTCTTCGGTAAAACTCCCGTTTTGTTTTCACATGTACTGGTAAGGGAAAAATGCAACAATGTTTTTAATGCGTGTCGAATTGTATGCTGATCAACGACGAACAATGAGCCATGTATGTATAATTATTTAAATATATATTCCGTGTTTTGGATGCGAGTGGCACAATGCAAGCCAGACACCCGCGGCTGCGTCTGATCTGCTCGATCCGCGTGGCAGCATATTTAAAATATTTAAGATTCATCGTATAGACATCGTATAGAGGTAAGGAAGACGGCTCATTAATATTAAAAAACGGTCGTTCGATGTTTACCAGACGCTACGATCTTTCAAAGACGTCTCCGCGATGTACGTGTGCTATCTGGGCTGTTTCTCATGGGATTTGGGAAATTACTGTTAAGACCAGTCAATACAAATATTGTAGATGTACACTATTCTAGGCGTAGGAACAACTCTGCCAGTGAGCACAAACTTCTACAAAAAAACAAACAAACTGATTATCTGTCACAGCTAGTGAAAATAACCTTTACCTATATAATATATATTAAATAATAAATTTATTATTTAAAATATATTTATTTCATACTAAGTAGGCTATACTACAACCTCATCAATATTAAAACTTAATATTGAAACATTATTTTCAGAACGTCTTTATTGCCCAGTGCAATTTTTTTATGTTAAAGCCTAAAATGTGTTTTAATATCAGTATTAGTAAAGATAGTATCTCTGTATAAAATTTGCAAAAAAGTTTAACTTTCGCAGAATCAAATATATTTAACTATATAGTTCTAGCAATAAATTACATGTCTATATATTGTAGCACTATATTTATGGACAATTAAAGTGCATTAAGAAGGCTACTAAATCAGTTCCAATTTATTTTCAAATTTTAATTCAAATTTAGGAGACATTAAACATACCACGTATTCCAAGCAGGGTATTTATATAGACTACATCAATACGTTTGTTTGTGTAAGTTATACTTAGCATAAAATATATGTATTTCAAATAAATTTCATTATAATATATTTATTTTTCACTAGGGTATTTGACAAGGCGAACGAACTGTTGCTGCTTGCTGGAAACGCATTTCCGGTTTATTAGTGTCGATTGCAAGTGACGTCACTTGCAGAGGAAGCCATCTTGTTTTTGTACGTTTTGAAGGTAAGAAACGTCCCAGTAAACACAGAACGTTCCCCTAACGTTCCCATATGGTTCCCATTTGGTTATTTTTTTGGGAACCAAATAAGAACGTTCTAGGAACGTTCTCTGTAGGTTTTATTTTTATAACCTAAAGAGAACGTTCTGGGAACGTTCCCTGCAGGTTGTTTTTTTATAACCTAAAGAGAACCTTCCCAGAACGTTCCCTGCAGGTTATTTTTAGGTTTTATATTTACAACTTAAAGAGAACGTTCTGGGAACGTTCCCTTCAGGTTGTTTTTTTATAACCTAAAGAGAACGTTCCCTGCAGGTTATTTTTAGGTTTTATATTTACAACTTAAAGAGAACGTTCTGGGAACGTTCCCTGCAGGTTGTTATTTTATAACCTAAAGAGAACCTTCCCAGAAAGTTCCCTGCAGGTTATTTTTAGGTTTTATTTTTACAACCTAAAGAGAACGTTCTGGGAACGTTCCCTGCAGGTTGTTATTTTATAACCTAAAGAGAACCTTCCCAGAAAGTTCCCTGCAGGTTATTTTTAGGTTTCTTTTTTATAACCTAAAGAGAACGTTCTCTGCAGGTTATTATTTTAATATCACTTACCATTAACAGGCAGTAGAGGGCGCTTAATATTAAAGATTTTTCATGGTTTATTTGAAAGATTTTTGAACTTTTTATGGTTTACAATTACATACATTGTTGGGCTGAAATCTATTTGGCAAGACTGAACAAAACAACAGTACAATTTCACTACAGAGTTTAATAGTTTTATTAAAACAAGAACAAAATGATGTCAATGTCAATTATTCTCATGAATTTTGGTCATGTATAAAAATTCACCCCTACTGGGAATCTATTGTAACAGAAATGGAAAAAAATTTGGGTTACAAAATACCGAATGACCCACAGACTCTGTATTTAGACATTTTACCTAAAGATGTTGTTAAAGGGGAATACATTTACCTAATCAAAGTGATGCTGATATCAAGTAAGAAAGTTATAACGAGGGATTGGTTGAAAAGTGTACCTTTGAGTATGGACCAATGGAGGAATATCATGGAGGAAATATTTGCAATGGAAAAAAAAATGACCCATGACCTGAGACTGGAAGCACATAAATGTAAAATACGATGGTGGAAATTGACTTATGCAACTCACTCAAATGTATGAAACAAATGGAAGACCTGTATTTGTAGTACCCTTCTAGTTGTTATTTTGTTCATTGTGGAAATTAAAAAAAAAAAACACACACACAAAAAAAAGAACAAATGGGAGCGGAGGTTTTATTTCAAAAGGAACAATAAAATTTTTAAAAAAAATGACTCTGTTGTATTCCAGATGTGCTCCTCAGGGGACACCAACCCTAACTGCTGAATACAGGGGAAACATTATTGTGCATCATTCACCTGTCACCCATCTATGTCCTTCATGTAATGCAGCCTCCTCCCAAACCAGCAAAATTAGAAACTGAGGAATAGATTAACACTTTCAAAAGTAGAGACTAGATTAAAAATATAAAAATACATCTAGGTTTTGGAGAATGGATGGATGTGAAAATGGTTTAGCTCCTAAGGTTATTTGCCAGTAGTAAACAAGTAGCTACTATTGTTGTGATAAATGCACACAGAAGGACACATAGGTGTTGGACCGACCTAGTGGTGGATAACCTCACTTTGCACCATTGAGGCTTCCAGTGGATAAAGCCATTTCCAATTGACTACATGCATAAAACCTGCCTAGGTGTTTAAGAAAACACAACATTAGTATCACTAAGGTTGTAATTTTCTAAGAGATGTACATTTATGGGGGGGACATGGGCTAGTTTGCTCTTTATACACTGGCAGCAGCCAATGTATACCATGTGACCAATATAACCCAGTTGTAGGTTAGAGACAAAAAGGGGCAAGTGTCTGCTGGGCAAAACACAACAAAAGAAAGACCTATATGGCGACGACTTCATGGTGTACAACATTCATTAAATTATAAATCTACCAGCAGAGGCGATTCATTTTGGCAGTCTTGATGCTTGCAGTGCATTTCCATTTGAGAACTATCTTGGAAAGCTCAAGTGACTCAAAAGGTCAGGAAAGCAGCCACTTGTTCAAGTTGATGGAGATTTCAAAGTCTTCACGGACTCAATCTGTGACAAAGTGTGTTTCGTATGCACATCTCACTAGAAAAGATGAAGAAACAGGCAAAACAGTTACAATATCACATTTAAAACAATTAACCATTTTGCAGGAATTATATCATAATATTCAATAATATTGAATACATAATAATGATAATATTAAAAATTAATTAACTTCGTAAATCTAAAGTTTGCTATATATTTGACTTCACATTTCCAGGTTTCTCAAAAGCAGAACGTCATACTTGTAAACTTGTATAGCAGTGAATGAAAGACCACATTAACCCTCTGGTGGTCTTTGGTCACTTTTAACTGAAAAGTTTTGTATTTTGAATTTTTAAAAAACTTAGCTTCATCTTAATGGTATGCACAGGGATCTAGTGGTTACACCATGAAATTACATGTTTTATTTTATTTTCTCTCAACAGATGGCGCTAGTCTGCCTTCAAAAACAATGGATTTAAAAGGCCCAGTCTCTATGTTAATCTGAAATACTGCAATAATTGAAAAATTGTTTTAAATTAGATAAAAAAATATATATTATTTTCAATGGAAAAAATTGACTAATTATTTCATAAATATTAATTGGTGTCATAAAATCATCTAAAAAAAAAAAAAACTATTATTGAACTAAAGTATATTACAGTGATTTTGCTTAAGTTTCATTTTCAGGTGTCCGGTCACGAAGAATACAAATGAGGAGCACGACAGGGTAAAATATGTTTGTTTGTTATTTAGTATATAACGCAATTATTAGTACTATAACACATGGTATCATTATATAAATGTAAATTACACTTTCCAAAAATAAAATATATAAACTTTAATTTAATTTGTGTAAAAAATCCTTACTCGCGTGCCAAGCCCGCGAAACCTGGCAGCATATATAAAGCTGGGGTGTGTGACATTCGCGTGCACACCTGACTCGCTTCTGCAGAGAACATCCCTACCGCCAGTTTTTTTAGGTAAGGTTTAATGTCTTTTTACTTAACCGTTTCATTTAAATTCAATTATGTAAAACATAAGCCCACAACGAAACAAAATAACATTAAATGTGTAGACAGAATAATAAAATTTAACCACAAGGACCGTCTGAGCGGATCAGTTCGTTTTTCTCAGGGTAAAAACGGCCGCATTCACACCAAACTCAATGAATGGTCATACAATTGACATACTGCCTTTTCCAGTTAATATACCACATTTACTTCTCACACAGACTAGTTTTCCGTCATTTTTGTGCTAACTAACCACTGTTAACGCCGTGATTGCCGTTAAATACCGTTATGTCTGTGTGACGTCATTTGAGCTAAAGGCGTATCAATCCTATTCAGAGAATCTCCTTCGTTTTTAGGGTTACGTCTGTCATGTTAACAATAATTAAAGATAGATTTAAATTATTCATACAATTATCAATAATATCTTCACGTCTTTGTTTGGAAATTAACAAAGTGAAGCCCCCTCTGCAAGCCTGACAGCTCGCGCTCAGGCTTGGCTGTGAGCGCGCAAGCGGCCCATGACGCGTGCACTCAAGACAGAGACAGAAAACACTCGCCCGTCATCTTATAATAAAATAATACAACACCAATAATAATTTTCAATAATAAAAATACATCTTACTGTGATTTGGGGGTTGGGGGCATTGTTCTATTCTGTATAGGCTATTTTTTGCACATATTCATTAATCAGAGCTTTTTTAAACTTTGGGAATTTATACCATGAAAATATTTCTCTTCTCTTTTTCCAGTCTATTCCGTCTGATTTTTGTAAGTGATCAATCTAGCAGTCATCCTGCATTTCTGATTTCATTTGCCATACTGATCAATTAATATGATCACTGAAAATTGAATGCATTTTTAACTTGTACAGACATTTGCAATACCTTGCTTACATTCTGTCGTGTTTCTTCTTTTTCTCCCCTCTGCTTGTCTCAACAGCCGCTAAAATACACCCCAAAGGCTCTTTTAAGAGCCACTGCACAGAACATCTCTCTGACATTTCTTTGTAAGTATATGTTCTGACTAGGACTGTCCCCAACTAAAATTTTCTCTAGTTGACTAGTTGTTGTTCATTTAGGCCATTATTTGACTAACAGCATGTTTATATTAAATGAACTAGGCTAATATAATACTTTATAAGCTTAAATATTAAGAATATTCCACTCTCACGCATAAAGTGGCAAAAGTAATGATTAGCAATGTGTCGTTAAAAATTATTTTTTTAATAAACTAGTTATTTCTGAGTCCTTAGAGTTTGACTTAGATTTATCTTAGATAGTCATAATATAATTCTCAACATTTGGTAAGGTCTGTACTGTAATGTCAACAATTATGAGTAACATATTACTGTTCTTTCTTTAATTTATTAGATTTCGTATCATCCTCCAGCTTTTCCTGACATCTTTTTTTCAAGGTAAGTTTTTTTTCTTTGCTTAAAGGGACAGTTAGCCCAATTTTTTTAGTTTGCTGTTAATTTTAAAAACAGTCTCATGACTCTTATCTTCATAAGACCTCAATGCATTGTCAAGAGCCACAGGTATTAATTTTGTTTTGCCTGTATATGGTTTTTTGAAGGGATAGTAGCCATTGACTTGCATTTTATGAATCAAGGACCACGTTTTCAGGGGGGAAAAAAACCTCCTTTAATGTTGTACTGAAGAAAAGAAAGAAAAAAAGTCACCTGCATCTTGGATGGACTGACAGTGAGAAAATTAACAGCAATTTTTCATTTTTGGGTGAACTATTCCTTTAAAGGCACTCTAAGTAATGTTTTATTTTTATTGTTTATGTAGTCATCTTGGTCACATGTGTTTTTAGTGTTGTGGTAACTATCTGGACCTGTTCACACAGACTTTAGTTTGTGGTTAATGTTAAGTTAAAAAACTAGATATGCACTTAAAAATATGGGAACATTTTTTAAAAAAACCTGTGCCTTTGCCTAACTCACTTTCTCAGTGAATAGTTTGCGGTTAAAAAGTGAGTATTGAAAATGTCTCAATTTTACATAAAATAATAAACTTTTTTGAGTTATCAGTAGCCTACATCTTAAATAAATGAAAAGACAACTAGAGCTGAAACTGGAGATAAAATGTACAGTAATATAGACTAACTACCTATTTTCATAATTACACATCTATGGTCTTTCCAGTGACACTGACACTTGGTCCTTCCAAATCAACAAATGCTGATTTGACAAGCCCCACCCCCACCCCCCAGGAAGCCAAAAACAACATTCAGGAGCTCCTTGACAATGCTTTGGAGGGAATACTAAATTTTGAAAAACACATAAAAAGAACTGTTTGTGACGTGCCACAAGAGCAGTATCAGTATTTTATGGATGCTATTACCACACTATCTGAATTGGATAAACTCACTCTTCACACAGTCTATATCCTGTGTAAACATAAGTTCATGCCCATATCACTAAAAAAGAAGATAAAGAGCCATGTTCAAAATTTGCCAATGTTTTTCGAACAAGACTTAGAACTACTACAGCAGAGTGAGACAACTGAGGATATTCAAACATCACACTCAACCAAAATGAAGACCGAGCAAGAGCTATAGACCTAGAGGTGGAGCAATCTGGCTCTTTAATTCGACGAACTGCTCCTCCATGTCAGCACTACTACAGCAGAGTGATGGATCATGGCAGTGTGTAGGAGAGAATGTGAGCGAAGTGGAGTGATTTTACATGGAGCGGATTTTTTAAAAGGTTTTCCATCAAATCAGAAAGAACGTGAAGGTTATGATGACAGCAATGGACATGAGTGGCTGCGGGAGGTTATGTTATCAATGAATTTGTTTGTACCTTCTAGATACTGAATATGATCG
Organism: Scardinius erythrophthalmus; assembly: GCF_964197995.2. Taxonomy (NCBI): domain Eukaryota; kingdom Metazoa; phylum Chordata; class Actinopteri; order Cypriniformes; family Leuciscidae; genus Scardinius; species Scardinius erythrophthalmus. The sequence continues at coordinate 27,362 of NW_028296203.1, forward strand.
GGTGAAAGCACATTTTAAACGGGTAGCACTTATTCACACATGTAATCACACTCTCACTAATGCATTCAAACAAATGTAATCTTACAGTGCTACTTTATCTGTATCTGATGTTGAATGAGCAGAAACTTGTAAGAAATGTATATATATATAAATAACTGACAAAACTTACTCTGCCGTAAAGGCAGAATCAATTGAATTAATTCCATTGTTTTTTAGAGAAAATAATGAGTTGTCTTAACAGTAACTTCCAAAAGCCCATGAGAAACCAAGGCAGAACACCATAACATCAGTTAGCACTCTTTGGCTTTGTTTTGGAATGCTCAGATTGAGTTATGGTACTTTGCCTTTGTTTAGCCGCGCGTCAAAGTTACTGTGCTGGTTTTATCAAATAATGTTAACTACCAGAATGTACAGTTATCTGCCTTTGTTTTAATGTCCATTAAAATTAAAATTACGGTGTAGCCTGTGTACTTGTACAGCTGCCATCTCTGATGTCCTCAGAGATTTGTCCTGCACAAACGCGGTCAGAGCATTTAGTATGGCCTGAAACCGCTCCATCGACAAACGTGCCATATCGATCGCGAAGGATTATGCAGAGTTGACAGAAAAATGTTACACATGCCGTAGCAACAAAGAACTAAAGCCCCGCCTCACCCAGGTCGGGTACCGGACCTGGTTGAAACACTGAGTGCATATGCGTCAGTTTGGTTTGAAATGTGCTGTGGACAGAGACGCATTCGGAAGCGCATTTTCAGAAGTGCTGGGTACAATGACGCATTCATTTTTTTTTTCTCTTTCGTGCAGTTTGAAAGACGATGTCCTGTAGCTCAGGCAAGGCTACTTTTTAACATTTTTTTTTTTTTTTTTACTATATTCTAATTTTGTCAAGAATTATACAAAATCGTCAATGAGCTCATAATTTGTGCTAAGTCAAGTCATCTTCATTTATATAGCGCTTTTAACAATGTAGATTGTTTCAAAGCAGCTTTACAGAAATAAGCGTATAAATTAAGGTAACAGATTGTTTTGGCTTTATAGCGGTTCTTTAATAGTTATTTTCCAGCTAAAGTTAGTTTTGATTGATTCGCTTTCGTCGCAACGATCATTTGTTATTAATTAGGGGCCGCTAAGACGACACCATTCTCTCTACACAGACTTTAAACGCGAACCTGTGAGAAACGCTGATGGTGTTCACATGCGCATTTAGAATGGGTTCTATTGTTATGTGCGTTTATGCGCTAAAATAGTCTAAATGTTTAGTTTTAAAAGCTGGTTATATTTTGATGTTTCTGCGCAAGTTCAGCAGACAGTGAGGTTCGGGTTTGTTCTGATCAGACCTCGTGAGTGGAGAGCGCATTTCTGAATATTCCGCTCCTCTCGCTCAACCCTTGGCTTGCTGGTTCGAAAATATGTGGAATAAGTGCTGCCTCCGAGTCCGACTAAAGTTTTTTTTCTAGTCGACTAGTAGTTTTTCGTTTAAGCCATTAGTGGACAAATCGCCCCTTTATATTAATTTAATGACTTATATAGCCTATAGGATAATGAGCGTCTTAGTAATATAGCCGCACTCAAGCGCACGACCGCACGCATAAAGCTTGTCACAAAGACCGGTAAAAATAATGATTATGAATGTATCTAAAATAGCAAGGAGACATTTAATTATTTATTAATAAATTGGTGTAATCAACATTGATTAAATAAAAAAAAACAATGACGTCACATATTTTCCAACCCAGTTAAACCTAAAGTTAAAGTGTGAAAATAATTTCCAGTAAAGGACAATGTTGCAACAGTCGTTGTTTATGTCCCTTAAACGCGCACGCAGTCTCGGAGTCATCGCTGCAACCAGGAGATGAAGGAGACCTGGGCACATCACCTAGCACATTTTATTCTCTGCCACCCCAGGATGCTAGCGCCGTTCCTAGGAGAGCGCCAGCGCCTCTGCCTCGCGAGTGGATGTCCTTTAGTGATAGTATACCTTTAGTTAAGTTATAACTTAAGAGTCTTCGTTGCGCGCTAAGAGACAACGTTATCGGAAAATGCAGCAGGTATGATGCGTATTATGCGTAATGGAGATTCCAAAGCGCTCTTCTTTGGTCAGAACCATGGAGAGCGATCGCGGATAGGTCCGTCCTATGCACCGAACATTTTTACAATGCAACAAAATATGTAAAGAGCATCAAGCTATTAAAACCTATATTATGTATACGCACAGATAATATAACAGTATATTAGTCAATATTTTTATTAGGTTAAACAGTGATTGGATAACGTTTTTAATTTAAGGCCCACCCACAATTCTCACTTTTTGCTGACAATACAAAGGCAGAGTAGACTACAGTAACTTTAAAATAGTGGTCAAAAGTCGAGTTTGAACTCAAGAATTTTTAATGTGTATAATTTTCATTACTAAAAGATATATTTGCCAGATATCCAGTGTCCTACCTAATTCATTTGGTGGGACAACTAAAAATCTTTAAAGTCATTTTTCTCAGTTTCACACTCTAGCGAGTTAAGGTCTTTTGCCTTTGTAGGGCAGTCTTTTAATGCTGATAACCATGGAATAAGCTTGGCATGTCGTAGGAAAAATGTTGCCGTTTGATACGTTAAATAAAAAGGTTTTACGCTAACATGGAAACACCGGGACCCATATGCACGTGCATACCCAGACGCTATGATGTTCTGGAGTAGGCTAACTCCCCATGAGTAGTCACAGACTTCACAAAAACACAGCTAAGTGGACGTTTAATAGCGTGACGTTTATTCTTCCATCTTTTTTAAATCAAAGCAAAAACGCCCTTTTATTATGGAAGATTTAGCAATCTACAACGCGAATGTAGCTTTAATAATTAGTGTAACCGCGTGCGCCATCGTTTCATAGATCTCGCACTGATAGATGCATTGAAATTATACCCTCAACAACACACACATCGAAGACTAATGTTAAACACTAGAAACGGTAAAGCATTTTCAATACATAAGAACATAGTAAATTGCTTACCTGTCTCGTTCCTTTAGCACATTAAAATATAAACGAAGTCCAATAACCGCTGCATTCTACGAGCTGACAGGTGTCGTCGTCGTCGTCTTCTTCTTCTTCTTCTTCTTCTTCTAGCTATATTGCGGGTTACGAATCAACTTCATGGGCGCATACCGCCACCTACTGTGTGTGAAGAGAATGAAGTCTATTTCTCACATAATCCCTGTATCCTATATTTTACACCCACTAATCCCAATAAATATCATAATTGCATTTACTAGTTTTCATGCATTTGGTACTTCATTTAGTAAATGTCTTATTGTGAATTCTTGATATCCTAAAACAGGGTTCCTCAAATCTTGAAAATATCTAGAAATTGTTTACTGAGTGGAAGATCCTGCCCAAACCTGCAAGCAGCAGAGGGACCAGCTCAATTAATTGAATTAAACATTAAAAAGCATCATGTGGCCACAATATTTCGGCCTTATAATTTATTGTCCTATAAATATTGTATACAAATAAATATTCCCAAACAACATTTTACATGAAATCTAAAATTTTGGGTTTAGAATGGACTCAAGGAGGCAGCGCTACACAAGGCAGTGGAAATATGCCCGGAGGTCACTGGCTGAAAGGAGTATTGGAGAACAATCAAAATGGCATCCAATTACAACTCAACACAGTCAAAATCATGTCAACATGGATGAAAAAAATTATAATGACAAGGATATCCATAGTGCTTTTGAGAGTGTAGAGACTGGAGTCAGTGAGCAGAAAAGCAGTTCGGGGCATGAGAGTGTGGGAAATGGAGACAGTGAAGAGAAGTGCAGTTCAGGACACGAGGGTGTGAACAATGTGGTTAGTGAAGAAGACTGTAGTTCAGAGCCTGAAGATGTGGATGAAATGCCTCCAGCCTCACTCACAACGTTTCTGCAAGAGTGGAGTATGAAACACCTCATTACTCATAATGCCATTGATGACCTTCTGAGGGGACTTAAAAACCATGGACATCCAGAACTGCCTTTGACAGCAAGAACCTTGCTGCAAACTCCAAGACAAATTAAAACAGTGACAAAGTCAGGGATGGAGTGTGTTCATTTTAACATTAGAGAGAGTCTTAGTGAGCAGCTGCAGCACTACCCGAAAGAGATGATAGAAACACTAACAGCACTGGAGATATCATTTAATATTGATGGACTGCCGATTTTTAAAAGTAGCAGGACACATCTATGGCCCATTCTCTGTGCCATTCATCTGACACCCATCAGAGTTTTTCCTGTCACACTGACATTTGGTCCTTCCAGACCAACAAATTTGGATTTTGTTGAGGAAGCCATAAAAGACATTCAGGAACTCCTTGACAATGGTTTGGATGGAAAACAGATCAAAATTAGATGTGTTGTCTGTGATGCACCAGCAAGAGCAATGGTGAAGAAAATCAAGCAGTATTCCGGGTATTTTGGGTGTGACAAATGCACACAGAAAGGAACATGGATATCTAGGCGAGTGACATACCCAGAGGTAGACAACCTCACACTACGCACCAATGAAATATTTCGTGCTGAAATGACCAGACGTCAGGAGAATGAGGCCACTCCAACATCTCCCTTTTTGAGGCTCCCATTGGACATGATAAGTCAATTCCCAATTGACTACATGCACCAAGCCTGCCTGGGTGTTATGAAGAAACTCATTACAGAGTGGGTGAGAGGAGACAGAAAGGTGCGAATGTCTGCTGGCCAAATAAATAAGGTGACCCAAAGGCTGCAGTCACTCAGGAAGGCCATTCCAAGCTGTTTCCAAAGAAAACCAAGGGGTCTAGAGGACATAGATAGGTGGAAGGCAACTGAACTGCGACAATTTGCTGTATACACTGGCAAGATAGTGTTAAAGGGAATTCTGGCAGACCAGCTGTACGACCATTTTATGGCATTCAGTGTTGCCTTGGGCCTTCTTCTTTCACCCAGCTTGGCAGTGGACTACAACAGCTACAGCACTGAGCTGATGACTTACTTCGTGGGAAAAACAAAAGACCTATATGGCGACCACTTTATGGTGTACAACATCCATTCAATGGTACATCTACCAGCAGAGGCAATGAATTTTGGCAGTCTTGATGCTTGCAGTGCATTTCCATTTGAGAACTATCTTGGAAAGCTCAAGCGACTCATAAGGTCAGGAAAGCAGCCACTTGTTCAAGTGGCAAAACGGTTGATGGAGATTTCAAAGTCTTCACAGACTCAATCTGTGGTGGTCACAAAGTGCAAAACCACAAGACCAAACAATGCCTTCATTCTTGGGGAAGGAAAATGTTGTGAGGCCATTGAAGAGAGGGTTGAGTTGGACGAGTCAGGTTCCCCAATGGTACTGTGTAAGATTTTCAAAAAATCGGAACCACTTTTCAGGGAACCATGTGACTCACGAATGATTGGCTGTTTCAAAGTGCAGTCAAGGCAATCCACAATGACGCTTGTGCCAGAACAGCAGCTGACAAGAACTGCAATAATGGTGGAAAAAAAACAGGAAATTATGTTTTTGGCCATCCTGCATGAACTTTAACTCTCTCGTTCACCCTCTCTAACACACACACACACACACACACACACACACACACACACACACACACACTCATCATAGCCCACAGCCTAACAACAAAATTTAGAGAATGTTTAGAACATCACTGTATAACAATCTCCTGTATTGTCCTCACTGTAAAAAATTGCTGTAAAAAACGGCCACATTTTGACAGTAACATGCTGTTTTCCATTAAAACAGAAATTTACCATAGAAAAGATGCATTCTGGGTGATATTTGTCTTTTTTGAGAAAGTAGCCTACAGGAATATACTGTGAATTAACAGCGCTCAAAGTTGACACTCAGAGGCTATGTTCCCCAATACACCATATACCCTATTCACTATTCCCAACATTAGTTCAATAATATAATCCACTTGACTGGGTAAATAATTACATAGTTGATTCTGTTAATTTTCTAAGTTAATTCATAAGAGGAACATGAAGAACAGATTTTTTTAAAATCAACTGGAGATAATAGACATTAAATATCTTAAGATCCTAGCAGAGGAGTATTAAACAACTCCACAAACAGCAGTACCAAAGGTTTAGAGGAGACAGAGGTTTGATGGTGGTTTCATGATGGTAATCAGTGTTTGCTTTAGTTGGGCTCTTGACCCTTGACTTTAATATTAGTTTTTCTTTGATTTGAGTTAAAGTCATATTTTTAATTAATTCACTATTACACATTAGGTGTTTGCAGTTTTATATTAAGAAAGAGATATTAATTTTCAGTGGACTCGAATTAAAGCTAGGGTAGGCAATCCTGTAGAGCTAGCCAGATTTGAAAGTGGCACCTCTTCTAAGCTCCGCCCCCTCCTGTCAGTGCTCCGTCCAAAGCCACGCCCCCCCCACAAACATGAACGCGCATCTACATTTGGAGTCAGCTGCACTTCACAGGAAAGCCGAGTACTTCAGCACATTATGGGCATCAACCAAACTACGTCATGTCTCATTCACCTGTAAGTAAACTATATTATTATTAAAATGAATGCAAAAAAAAAAAACATGGCTATTGTTAGTAATGTTACTCGCAGTTTTCAGGCTAACGTTACACGTTTGGTGTTGTATGAACTCGGAAATGTAGCTACGTCTCTTTGGATAAAAGCGTCTGCTAAAGTAAATGTAAAAATTTAACGTTTTGTTTTGTTACTATCACTGGCAAACGTGAATTTTATGTTTTTATAAATCTTCGTTATTTTGGTTGTTAGAGCTTCCACGACGAGAGCATTGGATCTGATTGGGCTAATACAAGCTACAACAGTAACTACGTTGCCTAACATAACATATATCATGGAAATAACAAATCCCCCCGAAGCAAAACAAATAATTACCTGTCCAGCAGAAAGACCGCAACCTCGGCATCGCTTTTTAGGCCCTTCAGCTTCCTTAGTTGTCTCCAGCGTTCAAAGGATGAACCGATGTTGACCCGAGTTTGTCCTCTGGCTTTATCAAGCGCCAGTTTCGTTGCAGCCTTTTCTGCCTCAGACTTTCTTTTTTTAGCCTTTTTGTCAGGGCGAGTAGTTACAAGCAAAGCTGGTATTGGTAATTTTGGCAGCATTTTATCTGCCATTGTGCCGCAAACTCCTGCTTAGTCGGTGTAGTGAGCTATATGTTTCCGGAAACGGTGACATGTGATGAGCGCACGTAGGGCAGCGCACGCAGTGGGGCGCGGGCACGAGACATGAAGGCATCTGATTGGTTCTTTACATTCGCACCGAATGGCAGTGATTGGTCAGAGTTTTTACTGTCCTGCAGCTGCTACAGAGGTCAGATTTTTTTAATTCCTTTTTCTGAACACATAATGTATTGACTACTATCAGAATGGAAGGACCATTTCACCCAGTATAAAAAAAAATGCTTCTGAACAGGATCGCCTACCCTAGCTTTAAGTAAGTTGACAGTACTATGTATAAATTCTAGTTTTTAAATTCAAACTGTTTGAAGCAATCGGTTTCCCAGATGACCCAAGTAACCTCCATGCTGTAAAAAAAGGAGAGCTGTAAATTAACAGTACACTGTTGGCAACCACAGCTGCCAGTAGATTACTGTTATGTTACAGCGCACAGAATTACCTATTGCAAACAGGTAGGCCAAAAGGGAAAATAATATAATTCAAACAATTGCAAGCTGTTTAATGACTGTAATTGCACAGAGCTGGTTATGTGTACACCTTTATTAATTGCTTAATTGTATTATTATTATGATTTTAATCTCTTAACAGATGGAAAAGAAAACATTTGCAGTGGTGGAATTTGCTGATGACAGTTCTGTGGAAATCATCCCAACCACATGGCTGGAGGAGACCACTGAAGTATGCTTTTGTATTCAATTAACTTTAAAGTAACATTAACTTACAATATTAAAATCAGATTAATGAAATACAAATAAAACAAAAAAAAGCATTTTTTTTTTACAGGGAATATTCTGTTTCTGGACATTCCTAAACACACGGCAGCTGGTTCAAAAAAGTGCCTTGCCCGACAAGCAAAAATGGAAACGGTTCCGAATTAAAAAAATTTGGCTAAGAACAGGTAAAACAGGATTAAACCAGGTCTATAGACTATGTGTATTGACTGTAACTCATGAATATGTTGTTGTAAGGACCACCTATTTGCCAAACAATAGCCTTACAATGTTGTTTAAATTTTATCTCTAAGGGTTATCTCTAAAATTACTTTATGAAATGTAATATTCTGGCAACAATCTATATTTTCCAGACTCATATACAAAAGCCTCCCAGAAATGCCGTCTTGTTGCAGAGACGTCCAATTTGGAAACGGAGGACACCGCAAATAAAAAGAGGCTGCACAAAAAGCCAAGGAGATTTCAGTCTGAAACTGAAATCTCTTCAGATGGTAAATGTTTAAATCACACAACAAAATAATTATTTTTTTTGTTCTCTTTTTTACATTTACAGTGTTTTAATCACTTTGGTACTATTTTCATATTAAAGTATTAGGTAGATTGTAGAAACCTAGCACCTGAGCTCTGTGCTCTACCAACAACCACAGCTCAGTAGCCCTATATACTCTGTGGAAATGTGTGAAAAGAATGCATATTTTTAGCGTTAAAACAGATCTTACCATAGCAGTTGCTGCTACATGACCTCACCTGCATGTGAAAGGTCAGTTTATTTATATTGTAAGGGCTGTCTGCAGAAAGTCACAGGTGTGCTCCAGTGAAACATAATGACATTTTATAGCATTAAGTAATTATACTTCTTAACATTTGGAAACGTTATACTTTACAGCATTAACTGCATGCCTTTTGAACTCTGGATAGATATTGCAGGGATCTTGTTGGTTAATGTTAAATGTAAATCCAAAGAAGATTATTCTTTGTTTGTGATTAAACCAAAAGTTTTTATTGATTTATTATTATTATTATAACAGTAATGTAACCAGTAATGTAACAATTATAAAGCATAGTTGTAGGTTTAAATTTTTTTTTAATAATTTACAGAGGTTCAGTTTTGAGAAAATTAACAATTGTGAAATTGTTTTGTGAGAAAAATGCGACTTCTGAAATAGTATCAAAGTGATTAAAACTGTGATTAAAAATGAATTAAAACTGAAACTGTTAAATATATATATAAAAAATATCTAAATACCAAGTCCACTGAAGAGCAAAATTGTCAATTACTGTATTTTTATACATGCTTTTTTTTATACATAAAACATGCATTTTGCTATTAACTGTTATCTTTCATATTTTTTCTATATATTTTAGATGAGGGCAGATTTATCCCAATTCAGGGCAAAAAGTTAACAAAACCTGTTCCACCCAAATGTAAGTCGCTAATAATACATGTTATTCACTCATCCGCTTTATTTTGTTTTCTAAAAATCTAAAAATTCAAAGCAACCTGCTAACATGTCTTTTCACATTTCTGTTGTGTTTTTAGATCAGCCCCAAACATTCCCTCAAGACAAAGGTTTGCAGAATATAATACTCTCCAAGTTATTTATTTAACATATAATGTATCATTCCAAATATATTTAAAGCTATATATTTCTCTCTCTCACCCACAGAACGGCAAATGACAAGATCTCCGGATTTATTCAGTAAGCATTTGAATGATATTACACTTTTTCAATGTTTATTTACACCTGCAGCTCTATATACAATAAATTGTTATTTTTTACAGCAGAAGAGTCATTACCAGAGTCTTCAGTGACAAATGTGTCTCCCCTCCATCAAGGTGTGGAAATCAAAATGTATTGTGTTATATTCATGTATGTAATATTTTGTAACCTATTTTGTTGTTTGTTGCAGTCTCTGATCTCCTCCTCAATGAGCCACAGAATGTAACTGAGGAAGCAACAAAAAGTAAGCTACAGTAGCAGTTCTGCAACACAAACATGCACACATACATTGTGTTTCCCACAAAATGTTATAGGAGTCTTAGGAGTGTACCCCTCAGGGTCTTGGGGCAAGGTCAAGTCCAAAAAGACCTTGCCCAGCCGGTACAACGTGGAGGTGATTAGATATTATGAGAAGTGTACAGTCATGCGGCCACGTCTAGATAATTAATGGCAAAAACTGCATAGACATTTAAGGAATGAAATTTGTCATGTTTATTATTTCTCCATAGACTATCGCACAAAAGTCCTACAGAGACTGCAGGAAATAAGTGAAAATCAACAAGACATCCTCTCCATGCAACGCAGCATACTGGCTGCTGTGGCTGTGCCAGGTGGCGAGGCAGAGGAGGAAATCCTTGCTGGGCCATGCCAAAATGTTGATGATTTAAAAGAGATGGACACTGCATTGAACAACAAGGAGAAAAGGACAAAGATGGTAATAAACGTAATATATAAGCAATAAGCAGAGACTGTGCTGAATTCACGGCTGAAGGGCATTGTTAGGCACGAGGTGAAACCATAGGGTGAAACGGAGAAAAAAAGACAAAGAGAAAATCACTCACTGCACTTGATTGCATAATTTGTTTGTTTGTTTTTTTTGCAGTAAAGACAGTGAAGTTTTGGATAACTATTTAATTTCTGTATATTTTCTACCTGTTAGATCAAATATTTAAATATACTGTCTTTATGGTGTTTCTACAATCATTTTGAGATTATATGTGAAATTGTTGCAATATAAAAAATACATTAAAAACTTTAAAAAATATATTAAAAACTTTAATGTTAGGTGCTAATAATAGCGATTAATTGCATAAATAATGTGCGACTAGTTAGTTTTTTAATCGATTGACAGCACATATACAATCACATAGCAGACACTAACATCGTGAGTCGTGTTTTGAAGTTGTAATTTACGTGCTCAAAAACCTGCCTGGAACGCAGCATTATCCTTTCAATCAGCTATTGCATGATAATTGCATTATTTTAATCTGTAGTATTGTTCCATCTTAATATATAATTGTATTCTTTGTTTATATAACATTGTTGTTTTAGTTGTTAATGGTGTTGTTGTTGTTTTATAGATGAACTACCTTCACTCCCTTGGGGGTGCAAATCCAGGGGCAGCTATACGCAAAATGTTGCGTAAGGTGGCCTCCAAAGAAGTGCTGAGTGCCTACAGCCTGAAGGGGAGGAAGAACAAACTTGCCTTCCAAGGCCTCAACATATGCTCTATTATAATAGGAAGGCTTTCTTCTAACTTCTTTCTTCTTCCGCCCCTTTATTTACAATACTGAGTGTATATCTTGCTAAATCTGCTTCACGGGCTGTGCAAAGCGTATGTGACGAAAGGATCACGAATTGACCGAGGCTCAGGATTTAATAGGGATTTAAGGGAATACAGAAACTTAAATTTATTATGATGAATTATATTGATGATACGTGTAGGCCTTTTAAATATAGCCTATAATGTTGTAATCCAACAGCATAAAGGGCTGCGTTTCCCAAATGCATCAGCAGGTGCAATTGTATAGCCTACCACTCAACCATTTTTTCAAGTTTTTTCATCTGCAGAACAAAATTAATAAAGATTTCTGCTTACTAAATTCACTATGAAATGAGATGGTGGTGAATGCACAGAAATACTTTACATTTCGGCAGACATTAGAATGCAACTGAATCTTGTCTTTCTGTGTATAAAATTAATAAAAAAAAAATATAAAATACACAAATAAATTAAAAGAGATTTGAAAATATTTTATTTATTTGCAAATCTCATTTTATTTATTTGTGAATTTTATATTTTTTTTGTGAAACTCTTTACATTTATTTGTGGATCTTAATCTATTTATTTGTGAATTCGAAACATTTCTGTGAATCTCTTTACATTTATTTGTGAAAATTAATCTATTTATTTGGAATATTGCAACAATAATAACCCCATAATTTTAATACAACATTTCGAGTAATTAGGCAGGTCAAACTTGAGAGCATCATGGTTTCAGGTCCTGTGGTCACATGTCAAAACTTGGAGTAATTTGAAAATGTCAGATGTTAATTTTATTTAATGTTTATTATTATTATTATGGGCGAAAACGGACGTCCACAGGTCAACAATTGGCCTACACTTCAAATCTAACCCTATTTCTAATATAAATGTAATACGTTACGAGATTATTTAGACTTTTAACAGAGATTATTTCATTCTATTTCTAGGAGCAACACAAAAACAATTCAAAACTCTGAAGGCGACTGAGGTGGAAGACCAAATTGGATTGGCCCTGAAATTTGCCCCACACAAAACTTTAAAATGGTAAACACACTGTATCAGAATTTATTTTCATATGAGTATTAACTATGGTTACTAATGAAAAAGTATTCTTATTTTATTTTTCAGGACACATGTTTTAAGCGCATAAACATCTTTGTATGGGTTTTATTGATAAGATTTATAACGAAATAAATAAAACACGGTTTAATATCCAAAAGCATGTTTGCTTTTTATACTAATCAGGGCTGCATTTCCCGATAACAATATCTCTTAGCGCACTATACGAAGACTAAGGTGTCCCATTTCTAGGCATGTTCCCCGAATCATACCTTAGGAAGCTGCTTAAGATACCTTCTTACGTGCGACGTTACCCGGCGCTGTCCTTGGCGATGGTGATGAATGTGTTGATATCAATGACTCGACTCGAGAATCACTCGTGCAGGGGCTGCTTCTGCGTTATGTGAGAAAGCGCCGTTCTTTGTCAAAGAAAGCACTTCAGAAATAGTTGAAATTACATTTAGTAGGACTACTGGATATTATAAAAAATAATCCAAACTATAGACTAGCACGTAAGAAGGAATATCTTAAGCAGCTTTCTAAGGTATAGTTCGGGGAACACACCATTACTAGTATAACTTTAGTTAAGTTATTTAAGAGTCTTCGTAGCGCGCTAAGAGACAACGTTATCGGGAAACCCAGCCTTGCAACAGTGATAAGGTTAAGCTAACAGTGGTCCAGACCAACCTTCCGAAGAAGGTATACTTAACTAAGAACGTTTAACGAATAGTGTAACTTAAGAACGACGTAGCATAAAGGAGGTTTCGGGAAAACCAGCTTCCACTTCGTGACATCGTGACTTCAACCCACTTCATGAGAGAAGATTGTTTCTTTAATTGTTCATCTAATTGTTTCATCTAATGTCCATGTAACGTGTTGTCTTTTCATTTTCTTGTTAAATTTGCAGATAACGTTGTTGGGAGTTTACCTGTTCTGAGCGGAGTGAAGATAGGCTACCACATCGTATATTGTATATTAATACTTTTTCATTTTTGTTGTTACTTTTTCAAAGTTATAGGCTAGTTAGCAAAAAGATTGTTTTAATTAAAATGTTTGTGCAATTTTATTTATTTAAATATTTTCATGTTTTAAATAATAAATGTAAATTACTGTTCCTGAATACATTTTGATAACGCTGTTTTTAATTACTTATTTTAGGTTGATAATTAAAACAATGAATCAACAAAAACATGGATTGTGTGCTGATTTATTTATTTAATACAAACTGATTGATTTACTTATGACTGATTTACTTATTAATGATGCATGAAAGTGTAATTATATATATGAAGAGTTCAGATGCAAAAGCCTCTAAATGCCATTTGAAATTTTCTTATAGAATGATAATTTTTATCAAGCTTGTATATTTAAGTTCAGTAATTTCACTTAAATGACAATTAATAGGTAATCTTCATTGCCATTTAAGTGAAATTATTGAATTTAAATATACGAGCTTGATAAAAATGATCATTCTAGAAGAAAATTTCAGATGGCATTTAGAGGCTTTTGCATCTGAACTCTTCATATATATATATATATATATATATATATATATATATATATATATATATATATATATATAATATATATTATATATATATATATATATTATAGAGATAGTCTCTGTAAATTCAATTTATTGTAATAATAATATAGCCATTGGATTCTTAAGTGTTTGAACAATAAACAATGTAGAATATTTGTTTGTAGACCTATAATTTGTGTACAGGCATATCAGGATGTAGAGGTTAGGAGAACGTTCGAGGAACGTTCCGGGAACCTTTCTGCAACGTTCCGGGAACCTTCCAGGAACGTTCCCGGAACGTTCCCCTAACCTATAGGGAACGTTCTATTAACGTAAAGAAAACTTTCCTAGCTAACCAACAGGGAACGTTAGAATGTTTGTTTTGGGAACGTTCTGGGAACGTTCTGGGAACCTGAAAATAACGTTCTGGGAACGTTCTGGGAACCTGAAAATAACGTTCCGGGAACGTTCTGGGAACCAAAAATTGTTAACTGGGGTGTCCTTCTACTTTCTATTTAATCTGGTTAATCCGTGCTTAATTTTTGGTCATCCATAACATATATGATATTTCTTTAAGTAATTAGATGTAGTTGATATGTTTGTATGCTTTTCTTTGACAATTATGTATATAGGCATTGTTTTTTTTAATGAATAATGGATCCACGGTTGCACCCTGTCGTCGTCGTCGTTGTAAATTTGAATGGCCTCAATAAAAATAATACAGAGTTTCCATAAAGTATTTTTTACGACATGTGTTAGACTATGTATTTAAATTGTTGTGAAAGTATTGGGTTTGGCTGAAAAGGATGTTTATTATTATTTTTAGTTAAAAATGGGGGTGGGGGGCGTCCATGTGCACTTTTTTAACCTAGTAAACTGGTAACTTATGTACGATCATTTCAAAAGCACGTAGGCCTAAAGACAGCATTATCGTAGAGAGTAAACCGTATGTTTACACAGCCGTCGACTTGAGCTGCAAGGAAGCTCTGGCCGCCCTGTCAAGGACGCTTGTCAAAAAGTACGGGGAAGCTTGTTGACGTTTGTCTGATGTAGCAGCATTCTATGCTTGTCAAAAAGTACATTAAGCAGCATTAAGGACGCTTGTCAAAAAGTACGGGGAAGCTTGTTGACGTTTGTCTGATGTATTCTATGTTCGATCATGGGAGAAGAGAAGTGTCACATCATGAAATGTAAACAGAAAAAAACAAGCTATTCATTGACATTAGAAATATTTTATAATGACAGCATTTGTATAACCGTTTTAGTCACATTTGGTCGGGAAAAAAGAATAATGAGCTATTATTATTTGTTATTATTAATAGTGAGTGCGCGCGCGCGCGCGGCCGGGACACTCTCTCTCTCTCTCTCTATACGCGCCCTGTTAAACTGACAGGACTTAAACACATGCAAATGATAAACTTTCACTCTATGATGGTTAATCCGTTAATGATAGGAAACCCTGCAACGGCGATGATCAGCTTCTCCTCCGCTTTCTCGGAACTAATGTTTTGGTAGGAACGAAAGTTTACATCGTATGTTTCTCCGGAATCAACCAGCGCGAAGGACGTCTATATTCCGATTGGTTGCTGGCGTTTGCCGCTGAACCGCGTCATAGCTCATTACCATAAAGTTGAGCTACTTTCAGATTGACGCTCAAAACGCGACGCCAAAGGATTTGATCAGAGAATGTCTAATATGGCGAGAAGTTTCACTCTCAGTACACTTCCGGCTTCTGAACTGGTTGCAGTTCCTCTCTGATTCCATATGAGGGCGCTCACAGGACGAGTGCAGAATGAATGGAGGTCTATGGCGCTATACCAATAAAAATCCACTTTTCTCAGGATATAATTTTTTGTCTTGTAATTTGAATGTTGTATTCGAAAGGAGATGCAAATAAATTACACATTGCTGGGTGTTAGATTTTTTTGAGTCACGTATTTGCTTTAAAAAGTCTTTTAAAGTGTCAATGACGTCATATACATGTACGACCAGAGATACTGCTTCACGGCAATCCTTCAGTCACTCTGGTGCGTTCGCGCTGTGCACTTTCTTTTCTCTCGAGGCATCGACAACACAGCTGACACAGGTAAACACACTTGTTAGAAGAGTTTTTGTTTTGTTTGTTTCTGGTCCCGCTGCGGATGACACGATGCCATCAAGCGGTATCTCTGGTCGTAATCAGTCCTTCACTGACCAATCAGCGTTCATTAGCAGAATGCTAGCGTGTTATGGGCAACAACAACTCAACCTGTAAGAAAACGAAAGGACATAAGTACTCGTTCGTTCAACTTTCGACCTAAAACCCATG
>NW_028296202.1:0-43342 GCF_964197995.2 Scardinius erythrophthalmus
CTGCTACATCACCCACCTTCAAAATGATGGCAGCTGTACTCATTTTTACGGTTTTGTGTCATTCAGGCATATCTCGCGACGCGTTTCGAACTTTCCCAAGGTTCTCATCAGGCGAATTGAAATGACAACTGTCTCTGTTCCCTCTGCAACTACAGAGTGCTTGAGGGCGTGGTCCCTCCAGACTTTATAGTGGTAGAGGGCGGGGTGCCCCTCCCACTACTAAATACCTTTCAGCACTATATGGTGCTTCATAAATAGTTTTTTCGCTATCAATAAATTTTGTTTTTAATTTTAATATTTAATAATTATATACATACACTCACAGACATCACACACAAACCAATCCAGATGCAGGGCAATCCAAAAGCTCAGAGGCGGTGGCGCGGGCTTGGTTAGGTGAAGAGGAAATCCAAGATCTAGGACCCTGAGGCCCCAGAAATGGCTGTGCACTGGCCTACGTTCTACTGACCACTAAAGGAAAACCCCAGGCCCAAAGAGGTAAGCGGTTCTGACATAGAGAGACATATATATAATTATGAAATAATAAAATATAGGGCAAAAATTGCCAGGGTTCAAATTGCACGGGCTATATTGCCGTGGTTTATACCAGCAAGGGTTTAATTTAGTGAAAAAACTCATGGTAGGTTTTAGTCAGATGTGGTGAGGGGCATATAACTCACGTCTGTATGGACATGAGGAGACGCTCGACGTCACAGTGCGGAGAAAAAATTATGCGGCTCTGCTACATCATCACCCACAACAATGATGGCGGCCATTTTAACCAACTCAACGCCTGTATGGCTGAAGAGAAAATTTTCAAAAGCTCTGCTACATCACCCACCTTCAAAATGATGGCAGCTGTACTCATTTTTACGGTTTTGTGTCATTCAGGCATATCTCGCGACGCGTTTCGAACTTTCCCAAGGTTCTCATCAGGCGAATTGAAATGACAACTGTCTCTGTTCCCTCTGCAACTACAGAGTGCTTGAGGGCGTGGTCCCTCCAGACTTTATAGTGGTAGAGGGCGGGGTGCCCCTCCCACTACTAAATACCTTTCAGCACTATATGGTGCTTCATAAATAGTTTTTTCGCTATCAATAAATTTTGTTTTTAATTTTAATATTTAATAATTATATACATACACTCACAGACATCACACACAAACCAATCCAGATGCAGGGCAATCCAAAAGCTCAGAGGCGGTGGCGCGGGCTTGGTTAGGTGAAGAGGAAATCCAAGATCTAGGACCCTGAGGCCCCAGAAATGGCTGTGCACTGGCCTACGTTCTACTGACCACTAAAGGAAAACCCCAGGCCCAAAGAGGTAAGCGGTTCTGACATAGAGAGACATATATATAATTATGAAATAATAAAATATAGGGCAAAAATTGCCAGGGTTCAAATTGCACGGGCTATATTGCCGTGGTTTATACCAGCAAGGGTTTAATTTAGTGAAAAAACTCATGGTAGGTTTTAGTCAGATGTGGTGAGGGGCATATAACTCACGTCTGTATGGACATGAGGAGACGCTCGACGTCACAGTGGACGGAGAAAAAATTATGCGGCTCTGCTACATCATCACCCACAACAATGATGGCGGCCATTTTAACCAACTCAACGCCTGTATGGGCTGAAGAGAAAATTTTCCAAAGCTCTGCTACATCACCCACCTTCAAAATGATGGCAGCTGTACTCATTTTTACGGTTTTGTGTCATTCAGGCATATCTCGCGACGCGTTTCGAACTTTCCCAAGGTTCTCATCAGGCGAATTGAAATGACAACTGTCTCTGTTCCCTCTGCAACTACAGAGTGCTTGAGGGCGTGGTCCCTCCAGACTTTATAGTGGTAGAGGGCGGGGTGCCCCTCCCACTACTAAATACCTTTCAGCACTATATGGTGCTTCATAAATAGTTTTTTCGCTATCAATAAATTTTGTTTTTAATTTTAATATTTAATAATTATATACATACACTCACAGACATCACACACAAACCAATCCAGATGCAGGGCAATCCAAAAGCTCAGAGGCGGTGGCGCGGGCTTGGTTAGGTGAAGAGGAAATCCAAGATCTAGGACCCTGAGGCCCCAGAAATGGCTGTGCACTGGCCTACGTTCTACTGACCACTAAAGGAAAACCCCAGGCCCAAAGAGGTAAGCGGTTCTGACATAGAGAGACATATATATAATTATGAAATAATAAAATATAGGGCAAAAATTGCCAGGGTTCAAATTGCACGGGCTATATTGCCGTGGTTTATACCAGCAAGGGTTTAATTTAGTGAAAAAACTCATGGTAGGTTTTAGTCAGATGTGGTGAGGGGCATATAACTCACGTCTGTATGGACATGAGGAGACGCTCGACGTCACAGTGGACGGAGAAAAAATTATGCGGCTCTGCTACATCATCACCCACAACAATGATGGCGGCCATTTTAACCAACTCAACGCCTGTATGGGCTGAAGAGAAAATTTTCCAAAGCTCTGCTACATCACCCACCTTCAAAATGATGGCAGCTGTACTCATTTTTACGGTTTTGTGTCATTCAGGCATATCTCGCGACGCGTTTCGAACTTTCCCAAGGTTCTCATCAGGCGAATTGAAATGACAACTGTCTCTGTTCCCTCTGCAACTACAGAGTGCTTGAGGGCGTGGTCCCTCCAGACTTTATAGTGGTAGAGGGCGGGGTGCCCCTCCCACTACTAAATACCTTTCAGCACTATATGGTGCTTCATAAATAGTTTTTTCGCTATCAATAAATTTTGTTTTTAATTTTAATATTTAATAATTATATACATACACTCACAGACATCACACACAAACCAATCCAGATGCAGGGCAATCCAAAAGCTCAGAGGCGGTGGCGCGGGCTTGGTTAGGTGAAGAGGAAATCCAAGATCTAGGACCCTGAGGCCCCAGAAATGGCTGTGCACTGGCCTACGTTCTACTGACCACTAAAGGAAAACCCAGGCCCAAAGAGGTAAGCGGTTCTGACATAGAGAGACATATATATAATTATGAAATAATAAAATATAGGGCAAAAATTGCCAGGGTTCAAATTGCACGGGCTATATTGCCGTGGTTTATACCAGCAAGGGTTTAATTTAGTGAAAAAACTCATGGTAGGTTTTAGTCAGATGTGGTGAGGGGCATATAACTCACGTCTGTATGGACATGAGGAGACGCTCGACGTCACAGTGGACGGAGAAAAAATTATGCGGCTCTGCTACATCATCACCCACAACAATGATGGCGGCCATTTTAACCAACTCAACGCCTGTATGGGCTGAAGAGAAAATTTTCCAAAGCTCTGCTACATCACCCCACCTTCAAAATGATGGCAGCTGTACTCATTTTTACGGTTTTGTGTCATTCAGGCATATCTCGCGACGCGTTTCGAACTTTCCCAAGGTTCTCATCAGGCGAATTGAAATGACAACTGTCTCTGTTCCCTCTGCAACTACAGAGTGCTTGAGGGCGTGGTCCCTCCAGACTTTATAGTGGTAGAGGGCGGGGTGCCCCTCCCACTACTAAATACCTTTCAGCACTATATGGTGCTTCATAAATAGTTTTTTCGCTATCAATAAATTTTGTTTTTAATTTTAATATTTAATAATTATATACATACACTCACAGACATCACACACAAACCAATCCAGATGCAGGGCAATCCAAAAGCTCAGAGGCGGTGGCGCGGGCTTGGTTAGGTGAAGAGGAAATCCAAGATCTAGGACCCTGAGGCCCCAGAAATGGCTGTGCACTGGCCTACGTTCTACTGACCACTAAAGGAAAACCCCAGGCCCAAAGAGGTAAGCGGTTCTGACATAGAGAGACATATATATAATTATGAAATAATAAAATATAGGGCAAAAATTGCCAGGGTTCAAATTGCACGGGCTATATTGCCGTGGTTTATACCAGCAAGGGTTTAATTTAGTGAAAAAACTCATGGTAGGTTTTAGTCAGATGTGGTGAGGGGCATATAACTCACGTCTGTATGGACATGAGGAGACGCTCGACGTCACAGTGGACGGAGAAAAAATTATGCGGCTCTGCTACATCATCACCCACAACAATGATGGCGGCCATTTTAACCAACTCAACGCCTGTATGGGCTGAAGAGAAAATTTTCCAAAGCTCTGCTACATCACCCACCTTCAAAATGATGGCAGCTGTACTCATTTTTACGGTTTTGTGTCATTCAGGCATATCTCGCGACGCGTTTCGAACTTTCCCAAGGTTCTCATCAGGCGAATTGAAATGACAACTGTCTCTGTTCCCTCTGCAACTACAGAGTGCTTGAGGGCGTGGTCCCTCCAGACTTTATAGTGGTAGAGGGCGGGGTGCCCCTCCCACTACTAAATACCTTTCAGCACTATATGGTGCTTCATAAATAGTTTTTTCGCTATCAATAAATTTTGTTTTTAATTTTAATATTTAATAATTATATACATACACTCACAGACATCACACACAAACCAATCCAGATGCAGGGCAATCCAAAAGCTCAGAGGCGGTGGCGCGGGCTTGGTTAGGTGAAGAGGAAATCCAAGATCTAGGACCCTGAGGCCCCAGAAATGGCTGTGCACTGGCCTACGTTCTACTGACCACTAAAGGAAAACCCCAGGCCCAAAGAGGTAAGCGGTTCTGACATAGAGAGACATATATATAATTATGAAATAATAAAATATAGGGCAAAAATTGCCAGGGTTCAAATTGCACGGGCTATATTGCCGTGGTTTATACCAGCAAGGGTTTAATTTAGTGAAAAAACTCATGGTAGGTTTTAGTCAGATGTGGTGAGGGGCATATAACTCACGTCTGTATGGACATGAGGAGACGCTCGACGTCACAGTGGACGGAGAAAAAATTATGCGGCTCTGCTACATCATCACCCACAACAATGATGGCGGCCATTTTAACCAACTCAACGCCTGTATGGGCTGAAGAGAAAATTTTCCAAAGCTCTGCTACATCACCCACCTTCAAAATGATGGCAGCTGTACTCATTTTTACGGTTTTGTGTCATTCAGGCATATCTCGCGACGCGTTTCGAACTTTCCCAAGGTTCTCATCAGGCGAATTGAAATGACAACTGTCTCTGTTCCCTCTGCAACTACAGAGTGCTTGAGGGCGTGGTCCCTCCAGACTTTATAGTGGTAGAGGGCGGGGTGCCCCTCCCACTACTAAATACCTTTCAGCACTATATGGTGCTTCATAAATAGTTTTTTCGCTATCAATAAATTTTGTTTTTAATTTTAATATTTAATAATTATATACATACACTCACAGACATCACACACAAACCAATCCAGATGCAGGGCAATCCAAAAGCTCAGAGGCGGTGGCGCGGGCTTGGTTAGGTGAAGAGGAAATCCAAGATCTAGGACCCTGAGGCCCCAGAAATGGCTGTGCACTGGCCTACGTTCTACTGACCACTAAAGGAAAACCCCAGGCCCAAAGAGGTAAGCGGTTCTGACATAGAGAGACATATATATAATTATGAAATAATAAAATATAGGGCAAAAATTGCCAGGGTTCAAATTGCACGGGCTATATTGCCGTGGTTTATACCAGCAAGGGTTTAATTTAGTGAAAAAACTCATGGTAGGTTTTAGTCAGATGTGGTGAGGGGCATATAACTCACGTCTGTATGGACATGAGGAGACGCTCGACGTCACAGTGGACGGAGAAAAAATTATGCGGCTCTGCTACATCATCACCCACAACAATGATGGCGGCCATTTTAACCAACTCAACGCCTGTATGGGCTGAAGAGAAAATTTTCCAAAGCTCTGCTACATCACCCACCTTCAAAATGATGGCAGCTGTACTCATTTTTACGGTTTTGTGTCATTCAGGCATATCTCGCGACGCGTTTCGAACTTTCCCAAGGTTCTCATCAGGCGAATTGAAATGACAACTGTCTCTGTTCCCTCTGCAACTACAGAGTGCTTGAGGGCGTGGTCCCTCCAGACTTTATAGTGGTAGAGGGCGGGGTGCCCCTCCCACTACTAAATACCTTTCAGCACTATATGGTGCTTCATAAATAGTTTTTTCGCTATCAATAAATTTTGTTTTTAATTTTAATATTTAATAATTATATACATACACTCACAGACATCACACACAAACCAATCCAGATGCAGGGCAATCCAAAAGCTCAGAGGCGGTGGCGCGGGCTTGGTTAGGTGAAGAGGAAATCCAAGATCTAGGACCCTGAGGCCCCAGAAATGGCTGTGCACTGGCCTACGTTCTACTGACCACTAAAGGAAAACCCCAGGCCCAAAGAGGTAAGCGGTTCTGACATAGAGAGACATATATATAATTATGAAATAATAAAATATAGGGCAAAAATTGCCAGGGTTCAAATTGCACGGGCTATATTGCCGTGGTTTATACCAGCAAGGGTTTAATTTAGTGAAAAAACTCATGGTAGGTTTTAGTCAGATGTGGTGAGGGGCATATAACTCACGTCTGTATGGACATGAGGAGACGCTCGACGTCACAGTGGACGGAGAAAAAATTATGCGGCTCTGCTACATCATCACCCACAACAATGATGGCGGCCATTTTAACCAACTCAACGCCTGTATGGGCTGAAGAGAAAATTTTCCAAAGCTCTGCTACATCACCCACCTTCAAAATGATGGCAGCTGTACTCATTTTTACGGTTTTGTGTCATTCAGGCATATCTCGCGACGCGTTTCGAACTTTCCCAAGGTTCTCATCAGGCGAATTGAAATGACAACTGTCTCTGTTCCCTCTGCAACTACAGAGTGCTTGAGGGCGTGGTCCCTCCAGACTTTATAGTGGTAGAGGGCGGGGTGCCCCTCCCACTACTAAATACCTTTCAGCACTATATGGTGCTTCATAAATAGTTTTTTCGCTATCAATAAATTTTGTTTTTAATTTTAATATTTAATAATTATATACATACACTCACAGACATCACACACAAACCAATCCAGATGCAGGGCAATCCAAAAGCTCAGAGGCGGTGGCGCGGGCTTGGTTAGGTGAAGAGGAAATCCAAGATCTAGGACCCTGAGGCCCCAGAAATGGCTGTGCACTGGCCTACGTTCTACTGACCACTAAAGGAAAACCCCAGGCCCAAAGAGGTAAGCGGTTCTGACATAGAGAGACATATATATAATTATGAAATAATAAAATATAGGGCAAAAATTGCCAGGGTTCAAATTGCACGGGCTATATTGCCGTGGTTTATACCAGCAAGGGTTTAATTTAGTGAAAAAACTCATGGTAGGTTTTAGTCAGATGTGGTGAGGGGCATATAACTCACGTCTGTATGGACATGAGGAGACGCTCGACGTCACAGTGGACGGAGAAAAAATTATGCGGCTCTGCTACATCATCACCCACAACAATGATGGCGGCCATTTTAACCAACTCAACGCCTGTATGGGCTGAAGAGAAAATTTTCCAAAGCTCTGCTACATCACCCACCTTCAAAATGATGGCAGCTGTACTCATTTTTACGGTTTTGTGTCATTCAGGCATATCTCGCGACGCGTTTCGAACTTTCCCAAGGTTCTCATCAGGCGAATTGAAATGACAACTGTCTCTGTTCCCTCTGCAACTACAGAGTGCTTGAGGGCGTGGTCCCTCCAGACTTTATAGTGGTAGAGGGCGGGGTGCCCCTCCCACTACTAAATACCTTTCAGCACTATATGGTGCTTCATAAATAGTTTTTTCGCTATCAATAAATTTTGTTTTTAATTTTAATATTTAATAATTATATACATACACTCACAGACATCACACACAAACCAATCCAGATGCAGGGCAATCCAAAAGCTCAGAGGCGGTGGCGCGGGCTTGGTTAGGTGAAGAGGAAATCCAAGATCTAGGACCCTGAGGCCCCAGAAATGGCTGTGCACTGGCCTACGTTCTACTGACCACTAAAGGAAAACCCCAGGCCCAAAGAGGTAAGCGGTTCTGACATAGAGAGACATATATATAATTATGAAATAATAAAATATAGGGCAAAAATTGCCAGGGTTCAAATTGCACGGGCTATATTGCCGTGGTTTATACCAGCAAGGGTTTAATTTAGTGAAAAAACTCATGGTAGGTTTTAGTCAGATGTGGTGAGGGGCATATAACTCACGTCTGTATGGACATGAGGAGACGCTCGACGTCACAGTGGACGGAGAAAAAATTATGCGGCTCTGCTACATCATCACCCACAACAATGATGGCGGCCATTTTAACCAACTCAACGCCTGTATGGGCTGAAGAGAAAATTTTCCAAAGCTCTGCTACATCACCCACCTTCAAAATGATGGCAGCTGTACTCATTTTTACGGTTTTGTGTCATTCAGGCATATCTCGCGACGCGTTTCGAACTTTCCCAAGGTTCTCATCAGGCGAATTGAAATGACAACTGTCTCTGTTCCCTCTGCAACTACAGAGTGCTTGAGGGCGTGGTCCCTCCAGACTTTATAGTGGTAGAGGGCGGGGTGCCCCTCCCACTACTAAATACCTTTCAGCACTATATGGTGCTTCATAAATAGTTTTTTCGCTATCAATAAATTTTGTTTTTAATTTTAATATTTAATAATTATATACATACACTCACAGACATCACACACAAACCAATCCAGATGCAGGGCAATCCAAAAGCTCAGAGGCGGTGGCGCGGGCTTGGTTAGGTGAAGAGGAAATCCAAGATCTAGGACCCTGAGGCCCCAGAAATGGCTGTGCACTGGCCTACGTTCTACTGACCACTAAAGGAAAACCCCAGGCCCAAAGAGGTAAGCGGTTCTGACATAGAGAGACATATATATAATTATGAAATAATAAAATATAGGGCAAAAATTGCCAGGGTTCAAATTGCACGGGCTATATTGCCGTGGTTTATACCAGCAAGGGTTTAATTTAGTGAAAAAACTCATGGTAGGTTTTAGTCAGATGTGGTGAGGGGCATATAACTCACGTCTGTATGGACATGAGGAGACGCTCGACGTCACAGTGGACGGAGAAAAAATTATGCGGCTCTGCTACATCATCACCCACAACAATGATGGCGGCCATTTTAACCAACTCAACGCCTGTATGGGCTGAAGAGAAAATTTTCCAAAGCTCTGCTACATCACCCACCTTCAAAATGATGGCAGCTGTACTCATTTTTACGGTTTTGTGTCATTCAGGCATATCTCGCGACGCGTTTCGAACTTTCCCAAGGTTCTCATCAGGCGAATTGAAATGACAACTGTCTCTGTTCCCTCTGCAACTACAGAGTGCTTGAGGGCGTGGTCCCTCCAGACTTTATAGTGGTAGAGGGCGGGGTGCCCCTCCCACTACTAAATACCTTTCAGCACTATATGGTGCTTCATAAATAGTTTTTTCGCTATCAATAAATTTTGTTTTTAATTTTAATATTTAATAATTATATACATACACTCACAGACATCACACACAAACCAATCCAGATGCAGGGCAATCCAAAAGCTCAGAGGCGGTGGCGCGGGCTTGGTTAGGTGAAGAGGAAATCCAAGATCTAGGACCCTGAGGCCCCAGAAATGGCTGTGCACTGGCCTACGTTCTACTGACCACTAAAGGAAAACCCCAGGCCCAAAGAGGTAAGCGGTTCTGACATAGAGAGACATATATATAATTATGAAATAATAAAATATAGGGCAAAAATTGCCAGGGTTCAAATTGCACGGGCTATATTGCCGTGGTTTATACCAGCAAGGGTTTAATTTAGTGAAAAAACTCATGGTAGGTTTTAGTCAGATGTGGTGAGGGGCATATAACTCACGTCTGTATGGACATGAGGAGACGCTCGACGTCACAGTGGACGGAGAAAAAATTATGCGGCTCTGCTACATCATCACCCACAACAATGATGGCGGCCATTTTAACCAACTCAACGCCTGTATGGGCTGAAGAGAAAATTTTCCAAAGCTCTGCTACATCACCCACCTTCAAAATGATGGCAGCTGTACTCATTTTTACGGTTTTGTGTCATTCAGGCATATCTCGCGACGCGTTTCGAACTTTCCCAAGGTTCTCATCAGGCGAATTGAAATGACAACTGTCTCTGTTCCCTCTGCAACTACAGAGTGCTTGAGGGCGTGGTCCCTCCAGACTTTATAGTGGTAGAGGGCGGGGTGCCCCTCCCACTACTAAATACCTTTCAGCACTATATGGTGCTTCATAAATAGTTTTTTCGCTATCAATAAATTTTGTTTTTAATTTTAATATTTAATAATTATATACATACACTCACAGACATCACACACAAACCAATCCAGATGCAGGGCAATCCAAAAGCTCAGAGGCGGTGGCGCGGGCTTGGTTAGGTGAAGAGGAAATCCAAGATCTAGGACCCTGAGGCCCCAGAAATGGCTGTGCACTGGCCTACGTTCTACTGACCACTAAAGGAAAACCCCAGGCCCAAAGAGGTAAGCGGTTCTGACATAGAGAGACATATATATAATTATGAAATAATAAAATATAGGGCAAAAATTGCCAGGGTTCAAATTGCACGGGCTATATTGCCGTGGTTTATACCAGCAAGGGTTTAATTTAGTGAAAAAACTCATGGTAGGTTTTAGTCAGATGTGGTGAGGGGCATATAACTCACGTCTGTATGGACATGAGGAGACGCTCGACGTCACAGTGGACGGAGAAAAAATTATGCGGCTCTGCTACATCATCACCCACAACAATGATGGCGGCCATTTTAACCAACTCAACGCCTGTATGGGCTGAAGAGAAAATTTTCCAAAGCTCTGCTACATCACCCACCTTCAAAATGATGGCAGCTGTACTCATTTTTACGGTTTTGTGTCATTCAGGCATATCTCGCGACGCGTTTCGAACTTTCCCAAGGTTCTCATCAGGCGAATTGAAATGACAACTGTCTCTGTTCCCTCTGCAACTACAGAGTGCTTGAGGGCGTGGTCCCTCCAGACTTTATAGTGGTAGAGGGCGGGGTGCCCCTCCCACTACTAAATACCTTTCAGCACTATATGGTGCTTCATAAATAGTTTTTTCGCTATCAATAAATTTTGTTTTTAATTTTAATATTTAATAATTATATACATACACTCACAGACATCACACACAAACCAATCCAGATGCAGGGCAATCCAAAAGCTCAGAGGCGGTGGCGCGGGCTTGGTTAGGTGAAGAGGAAATCCAAGATCTAGGACCCTGAGGCCCCAGAAATGGCTGTGCACTGGCCTACGTTCTACTGACCACTAAAGGAAAACCCCAGGCCCAAAGAGGTAAGCGGTTCTGACATAGAGAGACATATATATAATTATGAAATAATAAAATATAGGGCAAAAATTGCCAGGGTTCAAATTGCACGGGCTATATTGCCGTGGTTTATACCAGCAAGGGTTTAATTTAGTGAAAAAACTCATGGTAGGTTTTAGTCAGATGTGGTGAGGGGCATATAACTCACGTCTGTATGGACATGAGGAGACGCTCGACGTCACAGTGGACGGAGAAAAAATTATGCGGCTCTGCTACATCATCACCCACAACAATGATGGCGGCCATTTTAACCAACTCAACGCCTGTATGGGCTGAAGAGAAAATTTTCCAAAGCTCTGCTACATCACCCACCTTCAAAATGATGGCAGCTGTACTCATTTTTACGGTTTTGTGTCATTCAGGCATATCTCGCGACGCGTTTCGAACTTTCCCAAGGTTCTCATCAGGCGAATTGAAATGACAACTGTCTCTGTTCCCTCTGCAACTACAGAGTGCTTGAGGGCGTGGTCCCTCCAGACTTTATAGTGGTAGAGGGCGGGGTGCCCCTCCCACTACTAAATACCTTTCAGCACTATATGGTGCTTCATAAATAGTTTTTTCGCTATCAATAAATTTTGTTTTTAATTTTAATATTTAATAATTATATACATACACTCACAGACATCACACACAAACCAATCCAGATGCAGGGCAATCCAAAAGCTCAGAGGCGGTGGCGCGGGCTTGGTTAGGTGAAGAGGAAATCCAAGATCTAGGACCCTGAGGCCCCAGAAATGGCTGTGCACTGGCCTACGTTCTACTGACCACTAAAGGAAAACCCCAGGCCCAAAGAGGTAAGCGGTTCTGACATAGAGAGACATATATATAATTATGAAATAATAAAATATAGGGCAAAAATTGCCAGGGTTCAAATTGCACGGGCTATATTGCCGTGGTTTATACCAGCAAGGGTTTAATTTAGTGAAAAAACTCATGGTAGGTTTTAGTCAGATGTGGTGAGGGGCATATAACTCACGTCTGTATGGACATGAGGAGACGCTCGACGTCACAGTGGACGGAGAAAAAATTATGCGGCTCTGCTACATCATCACCCACAACAATGATGGCGGCCATTTTAACCAACTCAACGCCTGTATGGGCTGAAGAGAAAATTTTCCAAAGCTCTGCTACATCACCCACCTTCAAAATGATGGCAGCTGTACTCATTTTTACGGTTTTGTGTCATTCAGGCATATCTCGCGACGCGTTTCGAACTTTCCCAAGGTTCTCATCAGGCGAATTGAAATGACAACTGTCTCTGTTCCCTCTGCAACTACAGAGTGCTTGAGGGCGTGGTCCCTCCAGACTTTATAGTGGTAGAGGGCGGGGTGCCCCTCCCACTACTAAATACCTTTCAGCACTATATGGTGCTTCATAAATAGTTTTTTCGCTATCAATAAATTTTGTTTTTAATTTTAATATTTAATAATTATATACATACACTCACAGACATCACACACAAACCAATCCAGATGCAGGGCAATCCAAAAGCTCAGAGGCGGTGGCGCGGGCTTGGTTAGGTGAAGAGGAAATCCAAGATCTAGGACCCTGAGGCCCCAGAAATGGCTGTGCACTGGCCTACGTTCTACTGACCACTAAAGGAAAACCCCAGGCCCAAAGAGGTAAGCGGTTCTGACATAGAGAGACATATATATAATTATGAAATAATAAAATATAGGGCAAAAATTGCCAGGGTTCAAATTGCACGGGCTATATTGCCGTGGTTTATACCAGCAAGGGTTTAATTTAGTGAAAAAACTCATGGTAGGTTTTAGTCAGATGTGGTGAGGGGCATATAACTCACGTCTGTATGGACATGAGGAGACGCTCGACGTCACAGTGGACGGAGAAAAAATTATGCGGCTCTGCTACATCATCACCCACAACAATGATGGCGGCCATTTTAACCAACTCAACGCCTGTATGGGCTGAAGAGAAAATTTTCCAAAGCTCTGCTACATCACCCACCTTCAAAATGATGGCAGCTGTACTCATTTTTACGGTTTTGTGTCATTCAGGCATATCTCGCGACGCGTTTCGAACTTTCCCAAGGTTCTCATCAGGCGAATTGAAATGACAACTGTCTCTGTTCCCTCTGCAACTACAGAGTGCTTGAGGGCGTGGTCCCTCCAGACTTTATAGTGGTAGAGGGCGGGGTGCCCCTCCCACTACTAAATACCTTTCAGCACTATATGGTGCTTCATAAATAGTTTTTTCGCTATCAATAAATTTTGTTTTTAATTTTAATATTTAATAATTATATACATACACTCACAGACATCACACACAAACCAATCCAGATGCAGGGCAATCCAAAAGCTCAGAGGCGGTGGCGCGGGCTTGGTTAGGTGAAGAGGAAATCCAAGATCTAGGACCCTGAGGCCCCAGAAATGGCTGTGCACTGGCCTACGTTCTACTGACCACTAAAGGAAAACCCCAGGCCCAAAGAGGTAAGCGGTTCTGACATAGAGAGACATATATATAATTATGAAATAATAAAATATAGGGCAAAAATTGCCAGGGTTCAAATTGCACGGGCTATATTGCCGTGGTTTATACCAGCAAGGGTTTAATTTAGTGAAAAAACTCATGGTAGGTTTTAGTCAGATGTGGTGAGGGGCATATAACTCACGTCTGTATGGACATGAGGAGACGCTCGACGTCACAGTGGACGGAGAAAAAATTATGCGGCTCTGCTACATCATCACCCACAACAATGATGGCGGCCATTTTAACCAACTCAACGCCTGTATGGGCTGAAGAGAAAATTTTCCAAAGCTCTGCTACATCACCCACCTTCAAAATGATGGCAGCTGTACTCATTTTTACGGTTTTGTGTCATTCAGGCATATCTCGCGACGCGTTTCGAACTTTCCCAAGGTTCTCATCAGGCGAATTGAAATGACAACTGTCTCTGTTCCCTCTGCAACTACAGAGTGCTTGAGGGCGTGGTCCCTCCAGACTTTATAGTGGTAGAGGGCGGGGTGCCCCTCCCACTACTAAATACCTTTCAGCACTATATGGTGCTTCATAAATAGTTTTTTCGCTATCAATAAATTTTGTTTTTAATTTTAATATTTAATAATTATATACATACACTCACAGACATCACACACAAACCAATCCAGATGCAGGGCAATCCAAAAGCTCAGAGGCGGTGGCGCGGGCTTGGTTAGGTGAAGAGGAAATCCAAGATCTAGGACCCTGAGGCCCCAGAAATGGCTGTGCACTGGCCTACGTTCTACTGACCACTAAAGGAAAACCCCAGGCCCAAAGAGGTAAGCGGTTCTGACATAGAGAGACATATATATAATTATGAAATAATAAAATATAGGGCAAAAATTGCCAGGGTTCAAATTGCACGGGCTATATTGCCGTGGTTTATACCAGCAAGGGTTTAATTTAGTGAAAAAACTCATGGTAGGTTTTAGTCAGATGTGGTGAGGGGCATATAACTCACGTCTGTATGGACATGAGGAGACGCTCGACGTCACAGTGGACGGAGAAAAAATTATGCGGCTCTGCTACATCATCACCCACAACAATGATGGCGGCCATTTTAACCAACTCAACGCCTGTATGGGCTGAAGAGAAAATTTTCCAAAGCTCTGCTACATCACCCACCTTCAAAATGATGGCAGCTGTACTCATTTTTACGGTTTTGTGTCATTCAGGCATATCTCGCGACGCGTTTCGAACTTTCCCAAGGTTCTCATCAGGCGAATTGAAATGACAACTGTCTCTGTTCCCTCTGCAACTACAGAGTGCTTGAGGGCGTGGTCCCTCCAGACTTTATAGTGGTAGAGGGCGGGGTGCCCCTCCCACTACTAAATACCTTTCAGCACTATATGGTGCTTC
Organism: Scardinius erythrophthalmus; assembly: GCF_964197995.2. NCBI lineage: Eukaryota > Metazoa > Chordata > Actinopteri > Cypriniformes > Leuciscidae > Scardinius > Scardinius erythrophthalmus. The sequence continues at coordinate 15,152 of NW_028296202.1, forward strand.
ATAAATAGTTTTTTCGCTATCAATAAATTTTGTTTTTAATTTTAATATTTAATAATTATATACATACACTCACAGACATCACACACAAACCAATCCAGATGCAGGGCAATCCAAAAGCTCAGAGGCGGTGGCGCGGGCTTGGTTAGGTGAAGAGGAAATCCAAGATCTAGGACCCTGAGGCCCCAGAAATGGCTGTGCACTGGCCTACGTTCTACTGACCACTAAAGGAAAACCCCAGGCCCAAAGAGGTAAGCGGTTCTGACATAGAGAGACATATATATAATTATGAAATAATAAAATATAGGGCAAAAATTGCCAGGGTTCAAATTGCACGGGCTATATTGCCGTGGTTTATACCAGCAAGGGTTTAATTTAGTGAAAAAACTCATGGTAGGTTTTAGTCAGATGTGGTGAGGGGCATATAACTCACGTCTGTATGGACATGAGGAGACGCTCGACGTCACAGTGGACGGAGAAAAAATTATGCGGCTCTGCTACATCATCACCCACAACAATGATGGCGGCCATTTTAACCAACTCAACGCCTGTATGGGCTGAAGAGAAAATTTTCCAAAGCTCTGCTACATCACCCACCTTCAAAATGATGGCAGCTGTACTCATTTTTACGGTTTTGTGTCATTCAGGCATATCTCGCGACGCGTTTCGAACTTTCCCAAGGTTCTCATCAGGCGAATTGAAATGACAACTGTCTCTGTTCCCTCTGCAACTACAGAGTGCTTGAGGGCGTGGTCCCTCCAGACTTTATAGTGGTAGAGGGCGGGGTGCCCCTCCCACTACTAAATACCTTTCAGCACTATATGGTGCTTCATAAATAGTTTTTTCGCTATCAATAAATTTTGTTTTTAATTTTAATATTTAATAATTATATACATACACTCACAGACATCACACACAAACCAATCCAGATGCAGGGCAATCCAAAAGCTCAGAGGCGGTGGCGCGGGCTTGGTTAGGTGAAGAGGAAATCCAAGATCTAGGACCCTGAGGCCCCAGAAATGGCTGTGCACTGGCCTACGTTCTACTGACCACTAAAGGAAAACCCCAGGCCCAAAGAGGTAAGCGGTTCTGACATAGAGAGACATATATATAATTATGAAATAATAAAATATAGGGCAAAAATTGCCAGGGTTCAAATTGCACGGGCTATATTGCCGTGGTTTATACCAGCAAGGGTTTAATTTAGTGAAAAAACTCATGGTAGGTTTTAGTCAGATGTGGTGAGGGGCATATAACTCACGTCTGTATGGACATGAGGAGACGCTCGACGTCACAGTGGACGGAGAAAAAATTATGCGGCTCTGCTACATCATCACCCACAACAATGATGGCGGCCATTTTAACCAACTCAACGCCTGTATGGGCTGAAGAGAAAATTTTCCAAAGCTCTGCTACATCACCCACCTTCAAAATGATGGCAGCTGTACTCATTTTTACGGTTTTGTGTCATTCAGGCATATCTCGCGACGCGTTTCGAACTTTCCCAAGGTTCTCATCAGGCGAATTGAAATGACAACTGTCTCTGTTCCCTCTGCAACTACAGAGTGCTTGAGGGCGTGGTCCCTCCAGACTTTATAGTGGTAGAGGGCGGGGTGCCCCTCCCACTACTAAATACCTTTCAGCACTATATGGTGCTTCATAAATAGTTTTTTCGCTATCAATAAATTTTGTTTTTAATTTTAATATTTAATAATTATATACATACACTCACAGACATCACACACAAACCAATCCAGATGCAGGGCAATCCAAAAGCTCAGAGGCGGTGGCGCGGGCTTGGTTAGGTGAAGAGGAAATCCAAGATCTAGGACCCTGAGGCCCCAGAAATGGCTGTGCACTGGCCTACGTTCTACTGACCACTAAAGGAAAACCCCAGGCCCAAAGAGGTAAGCGGTTCTGACATAGAGAGACATATATATAATTATGAAATAATAAAATATAGGGCAAAAATTGCCAGGGTTCAAATTGCACGGGCTATATTGCCGTGGTTTATACCAGCAAGGGTTTAATTTAGTGAAAAAACTCATGGTAGGTTTTAGTCAGATGTGGTGAGGGGCATATAACTCACGTCTGTATGGACATGAGGAGACGCTCGACGTCACAGTGGACGGAGAAAAAATTATGCGGCTCTGCTACATCATCACCCACAACAATGATGGCGGCCATTTTAACCAACTCAACGCCTGTATGGGCTGAAGAGAAAATTTTCCAAAGCTCTGCTACATCACCCACCTTCAAAATGATGGCAGCTGTACTCATTTTTACGGTTTTGTGTCATTCAGGCATATCTCGCGACGCGTTTCGAACTTTCCCAAGGTTCTCATCAGGCGAATTGAAATGACAACTGTCTCTGTTCCCTCTGCAACTACAGAGTGCTTGAGGGCGTGGTCCCTCCAGACTTTATAGTGGTAGAGGGCGGGGTGCCCCTCCCACTACTAAATACCTTTCAGCACTATATGGTGCTTCATAAATAGTTTTTTCGCTATCAATAAATTTTGTTTTTAATTTTAATATTTAATAATTATATACATACACTCACAGACATCACACACAAACCAATCCAGATGCAGGGCAATCCAAAAGCTCAGAGGCGGTGGCGCGGGCTTGGTTAGGTGAAGAGGAAATCCAAGATCTAGGACCCTGAGGCCCCAGAAATGGCTGTGCACTGGCCTACGTTCTACTGACCACTAAAGGAAAACCCCAGGCCCAAAGAGGTAAGCGGTTCTGACATAGAGAGACATATATATAATTATGAAATAATAAAATATAGGGCAAAAATTGCCAGGGTTCAAATTGCACGGGCTATATTGCCGTGGTTTATACCAGCAAGGGTTTAATTTAGTGAAAAAACTCATGGTAGGTTTTAGTCAGATGTGGTGAGGGGCATATAACTCACGTCTGTATGGACATGAGGAGACGCTCGACGTCACAGTGGACGGAGAAAAAATTATGCGGCTCTGCTACATCATCACCCACAACAATGATGGCGGCCATTTTAACCAACTCAACGCCTGTATGGGCTGAAGAGAAAATTTTCCAAAGCTCTGCTACATCACCCACCTTCAAAATGATGGCAGCTGTACTCATTTTTACGGTTTTGTGTCATTCAGGCATATCTCGCGACGCGTTTCGAACTTTCCCAAGGTTCTCATCAGGCGAATTGAAATGACAACTGTCTCTGTTCCCTCTGCAACTACAGAGTGCTTGAGGGCGTGGTCCCTCCAGACTTTATAGTGGTAGAGGGCGGGGTGCCCCTCCCACTACTAAATACCTTTCAGCACTATATGGTGCTTCATAAATAGTTTTTTCGCTATCAATAAATTTTGTTTTTAATTTTAATATTTAATAATTATATACATACACTCACAGACATCACACACAAACCAATCCAGATGCAGGGCAATCCAAAAGCTCAGAGGCGGTGGCGCGGGCTTGGTTAGGTGAAGAGGAAATCCAAGATCTAGGACCCTGAGGCCCCAGAAATGGCTGTGCACTGGCCTACGTTCTACTGACCACTAAAGGAAAACCCCAGGCCCAAAGAGGTAAGCGGTTCTGACATAGAGAGACATATATATAATTATGAAATAATAAAATATAGGGCAAAAATTGCCAGGGTTCAAATTGCACGGGCTATATTGCCGTGGTTTATACCAGCAAGGGTTTAATTTAGTGAAAAAACTCATGGTAGGTTTTAGTCAGATGTGGTGAGGGGCATATAACTCACGTCTGTATGGACATGAGGAGACGCTCGACGTCACAGTGGACGGAGAAAAAATTATGCGGCTCTGCTACATCATCACCCACAACAATGATGGCGGCCATTTTAACCAACTCAACGCCTGTATGGGCTGAAGAGAAAATTTTCCAAAGCTCTGCTACATCACCCACCTTCAAAATGATGGCAGCTGTACTCATTTTTACGGTTTTGTGTCATTCAGGCATATCTCGCGACGCGTTTCGAACTTTCCCAAGGTTCTCATCAGGCGAATTGAAATGACAACTGTCTCTGTTCCCTCTGCAACTACAGAGTGCTTGAGGGCGTGGTCCCTCCAGACTTTATAGTGGTAGAGGGCGGGGTGCCCCTCCCACTACTAAATACCTTTCAGCACTATATGGTGCTTCATAAATAGTTTTTTCGCTATCAATAAATTTTGTTTTTAATTTTAATATTTAATAATTATATACATACACTCACAGACATCACACACAAACCAATCCAGATGCAGGGCAATCCAAAAGCTCAGAGGCGGTGGCGCGGGCTTGGTTAGGTGAAGAGGAAATCCAAGATCTAGGACCCTGAGGCCCCAGAAATGGCTGTGCACTGGCCTACGTTCTACTGACCACTAAAGGAAAACCCCAGGCCCAAAGAGGTAAGCGGTTCTGACATAGAGAGACATATATATAATTATGAAATAATAAAATATAGGGCAAAAATTGCCAGGGTTCAAATTGCACGGGCTATATTGCCGTGGTTTATACCAGCAAGGGTTTAATTTAGTGAAAAAACTCATGGTAGGTTTTAGTCAGATGTGGTGAGGGGCATATAACTCACGTCTGTATGGACATGAGGAGACGCTCGACGTCACAGTGGACGGAGAAAAAATTATGCGGCTCTGCTACATCATCACCCACAACAATGATGGCGGCCATTTTAACCAACTCAACGCCTGTATGGGCTGAAGAGAAAATTTTCCAAAGCTCTGCTACATCACCCACCTTCAAAATGATGGCAGCTGTACTCATTTTTACGGTTTTGTGTCATTCAGGCATATCTCGCGACGCGTTTCGAACTTTCCCAAGGTTCTCATCAGGCGAATTGAAATGACAACTGTCTCTGTTCCCTCTGCAACTACAGAGTGCTTGAGGGCGTGGTCCCTCCAGACTTTATAGTGGTAGAGGGCGGGGTGCCCCTCCCACTACTAAATACCTTTCAGCACTATATGGTGCTTCATAAATAGTTTTTTCGCTATCAATAAATTTTGTTTTTAATTTTAATATTTAATAATTATATACATACACTCACAGACATCACACACAAACCAATCCAGATGCAGGGCAATCCAAAAGCTCAGAGGCGGTGGCGCGGGCTTGGTTAGGTGAAGAGGAAATCCAAGATCTAGGACCCTGAGGCCCCAGAAATGGCTGTGCACTGGCCTACGTTCTACTGACCACTAAAGGAAAACCCCAGGCCCAAAGAGGTAAGCGGTTCTGACATAGAGAGACATATATATAATTATGAAATAATAAAATATAGGGCAAAAATTGCCAGGGTTCAAATTGCACGGGCTATATTGCCGTGGTTTATACCAGCAAGGGTTTAATTTAGTGAAAAAACTCATGGTAGGTTTTAGTCAGATGTGGTGAGGGGCATATAACTCACGTCTGTATGGACATGAGGAGACGCTCGACGTCACAGTGGACGGAGAAAAAATTATGCGGCTCTGCTACATCATCACCCACAACAATGATGGCGGCCATTTTAACCAACTCAACGCCTGTATGGGCTGAAGAGAAAATTTTCCAAAGCTCTGCTACATCACCCACCTTCAAAATGATGGCAGCTGTACTCATTTTTACGGTTTTGTGTCATTCAGGCATATCTCGCGACGCGTTTCGAACTTTCCCAAGGTTCTCATCAGGCGAATTGAAATGACAACTGTCTCTGTTCCCTCTGCAACTACAGAGTGCTTGAGGGCGTGGTTAGGGTTAGGGTTAGGGTTAGGGTTAGGGTTAGGGTTAGGGTTAGGGTTAGGGTTAGGGTTAGGGTTAGGGTTAGGGTTAGGTTAGGGTTAGGGTTAGGGTTAGGGTTAGGTGAAGAGGAAATCCAAGATCTAGGACCCTGAGGTCCCAGAAATGGCTGTGCACTGGCCTACTTTCTACTGACCACTAAAGGACACCACAGGCCCAGAAAGGAGAATGGTCACACCATAGAGAGATACATATATAATTATTAAATAAAAAAATAGAGGGCTAAAATCGCCAGGTTTCAAATCAAACGGGCTATGTTGCCGTGGTTTATACCGCCAAGGGTTTAATTTAATGAAAAAACTTTTGGTAGGTTTTAGTCAGATGTGGTGAGGGGCATATAACTCACGTCTGTATGGACATGAGGAGACGCTCGACGTCACAGTGGACGGAGAAAAAATTATATGTGGCTCTGCAACATCATCACCCACAACAATGATGGCGGCCATTTTAACCAACTCGACGCCTGTATGGGCTGAAGAGAAAATTTTCCAAAGCTCTGCTACATCACCCACCTTCAAAATGATGGCAGCTGTACTCATTTTTACGGTTTTTGTGTCATTCAGGCATATCTCGCGACGCGTTTCGAACTTTCCCAAGGTTCTCATCAGGCGAATTGGAATGACAACTGTCTCTGTTCCCTCTGCAACTACAGAGTGCTTGAGGGCGTGGTCCCTCCAGACTTTATAGTGGTAGAGGGCGGGGTGCCCCTCCCACTACTAAATACCTTTCAGCACTGTATGGTGCTTCATAAATAGTTTTTTCACTATCAATAAATTTTGTTTTTAATTTTAATATTTAATAATCATACACCTACACTCACAGACATCACACACAATCCAATCCAGACGAAGGGCAATCCAAAAGCTCAGAGGCGGTGGCGCGGGCTTGGTTAGGTGAAGAGGAAATCCAAGATCTAGGACCCTGAGGTCCCAGAAATGGCTGTGCACTGGCCTACTTTCTACTGACCACTAAAGGACACCACAGGCCCAGAAAGGAGAATGGTCACACCATAGAGAGATACATATATAATTATTAAATAAAAAAATAGAGGGCTAAAATCGCCAGGTTTCAAATCAAACGGGCTATGTTGCCGTGGTTTATACCGCCAAGGGTTTAATTTAATGAAAAAACTTTTGGTAGGTTTTAGTCAGATGTGGTGAGGGGCATATAACTCACGTCTGTATGGACATGAGGAGACGCTCGACGTCACAGTGGACGGAGAAAAAATTATATGTGGCTCTGCAACATCATCACCCACAACAATGATGGCGGCCATTTTAACCAACTCGACGCCTGTATGGGCTGAAGAGAAAATTTTCCAAAGCTCTGCTACATCACCCACCTTCAAAATGATGGCAGCTGTACTCATTTTTACGGTTTTTGTGTCATTCAGGCATATCTCGCGACGCGTTTCGAACTTTCCCAAGGTTCTCATCAGGCGAATTGGAATGACAACTGTCTCTGTTCCCTCTGCAACTACAGAGTGCTTGAGGGCGTGGTCCCTCCAGACTTTATAGTGGTAGAGGGCGGGGTGCCCCTCCCACTACTAAATACCTTTCAGCACTGTATGGTGCTTCATAAATAGTTTTTTCACTATCAATAAATTTTGTTTTTAATTTTAATATTTAATAATCATACACCTACACTCACAGACATCACACACAATCCAATCCAGACGAAGGGCAATCCAAAAGCTCAGAGGCGGTGGCGCGGGCTTGGTTAGGTGAAGAGGAAATCCAAGATCTAGGACCCTGAGGTCCCAGAAATGGCTGTGCACTGGCCTACTTTCTACTGACCACTAAAGGACACCACAGGCCCAGAAAGGAGAATGGTCACACCATAGAGAGATACATATATAATTATTAAATAAAAAAATAGAGGGCTAAAATCGCCAGGTTTCAAATCAAACGGGCTATGTTGCCGTGGTTTATACCGCCAAGGGTTTAATTTAATGAAAAAACTTTTGGTAGGTTTTAGTCAGATGTGGTGAGGGGCATATAACTCACGTCTGTATGGACATGAGGAGACGCTCGACGTCACAGTGGACGGAGAAAAAATTATATGTGGCTCTGCAACATCATCACCCACAACAATGATGGCGGCCATTTTAACCAACTCGACGCCTGTATGGGCTGAAGAGAAAATTTTCCAAAGCTCTGCTACATCACCCACCTTCAAAATGATGGCAGCTGTACTCATTTTTACGGTTTTTGTGTCATTCAGGCATATCTCGCGACGCGTTTCGAACTTTCCCAAGGTTCTCATCAGGCGAATTGGAATGACAACTGTCTCTGTTCCCTCTGCAACTACAGAGTGCTTGAGGGCGTGGTCCCTCCAGACTTTATAGTGGTAGAGGGCGGGGTGCCCCTCCCACTACTAAATACCTTTCAGCACTGTATGGTGCTTCATAAATAGTTTTTTCACTATCAATAAATTTTGTTTTTAATTTTAATATTTAATAATCATACACCTACACTCACAGACATCACACACAATCCAATCCAGACGAAGGGCAATCCAAAAGCTCAGAGGCGGTGGCGCGGGCTTGGTTAGGTGAAGAGGAAATCCAAGATCTAGGACCCTGAGGTCCCAGAAATGGCTGTGCACTGGCCTACTTTCTACTGACCACTAAAGGACACCACAGGCCCAGAAAGGAGAATGGTCACACCATAGAGAGATACATATATAATTATTAAATAAAAAAATAGAGGGCTAAAATCGCCAGGTTTCAAATCAAACGGGCTATGTTGCCGTGGTTTATACCGCCAAGGGTTTAATTTAATGAAAAAACTTTTGGTAGGTTTTAGTCAGATGTGGTGAGGGGCATATAACTCACGTCTGTATGGACATGAGGAGACGCTCGACGTCACAGTGGACGGAGAAAAAATTATATGTGGCTCTGCAACATCATCACCCACAACAATGATGGCGGCCATTTTAACCAACTCGACGCCTGTATGGGCTGAAGAGAAAATTTTCCAAAGCTCTGCTACATCACCCACCTTCAAAATGATGGCAGCTGTACTCATTTTTACGGTTTTTGTGTCATTCAGGCATATCTCGCGACGCGTTTCGAACTTTCCCAAGGTTCTCATCAGGCGAATTGGAATGACAACTGTCTCTGTTCCCTCTGCAACTACAGAGTGCTTGAGGGCGTGGTCCCTCCAGACTTTATAGTGGTAGAGGGCGGGGTGCCCCTCCCACTACTAAATACCTTTCAGCACTGTATGGTGCTTCATAAATAGTTTTTTCACTATCAATAAATTTTGTTTTTAATTTTAATATTTAATAATCATACACCTACACTCACAGACATCACACACAATCCAATCCAGACGAAGGGCAATCCAAAAGCTCAGAGGCGGTGGCGCGGGCTTGGTTAGGTGAAGAGGAAATCCAAGATCTAGGACCCTGAGGTCCCAGAAATGGCTGTGCACTGGCCTACTTTCTACTGACCACTAAAGGACACCACAGGCCCAGAAAGGAGAATGGTCACACCATAGAGAGATACATATATAATTATTAAATAAAAAAATAGAGGGCTAAAATCGCCAGGTTTCAAATCAAACGGGCTATGTTGCCGTGGTTTATACCGCCAAGGGTTTAATTTAATGAAAAAACTTTTGGTAGGTTTTAGTCAGATGTGGTGAGGGGCATATAACTCACGTCTGTATGGACATGAGGAGACGCTCGACGTCACAGTGGACGGAGAAAAAATTATATGTGGCTCTGCAACATCATCACCCACAACAATGATGGCGGCCATTTTAACCAACTCGACGCCTGTATGGGCTGAAGAGAAAATTTTCCAAAGCTCTGCTACATCACCCACCTTCAAAATGATGGCAGCTGTACTCATTTTTACGGTTTTTGTGTCATTCAGGCATATCTCGCGACGCGTTTCGAACTTTCCCAAGGTTCTCATCAGGCGAATTGGAATGACAACTGTCTCTGTTCCCTCTGCAACTACAGAGTGCTTGAGGGCGTGGTCCCTCCAGACTTTATAGTGGTAGAGGGCGGGGTGCCCCTCCCACTACTAAATACCTTTCAGCACTGTATGGTGCTTCATAAATAGTTTTTTCACTATCAATAAATTTTGTTTTTAATTTTAATATTTAATAATCATACACCTACACTCACAGACATCACACACAATCCAATCCAGACGAAGGGCAATCCAAAAGCTCAGAGGCGGTGGCGCGGGCTTGGTTAGGTGAAGAGGAAATCCAAGATCTAGGACCCTGAGGTCCCAGAAATGGCTGTGCACTGGCCTACTTTCTACTGACCACTAAAGGACACCACAGGCCCAGAAAGGAGAATGGTCACACCATAGAGAGATACATATATAATTATTAAATAAAAAAATAGAGGGCTAAAATCGCCAGGTTTCAAATCAAACGGGCTATGTTGCCGTGGTTTATACCGCCAAGGGTTTAATTTAATGAAAAAACTTTTGGTAGGTTTTAGTCAGATGTGGTGAGGGGCATATAACTCACGTCTGTATGGACATGAGGAGACGCTCGACGTCACAGTGGACGGAGAAAAAATTATATGTGGCTCTGCAACATCATCACCCACAACAATGATGGCGGCCATTTTAACCAACTCGACGCCTGTATGGGCTGAAGAGAAAATTTTCCAAAGCTCTGCTACATCACCCACCTTCAAAATGATGGCAGCTGTACTCATTTTTACGGTTTTTGTGTCATTCAGGCATATCTCGCGACGCGTTTCGAACTTTCCCAAGGTTCTCATCAGGCGAATTGGAATGACAACTGTCTCTGTTCCCTCTGCAACTACAGAGTGCTTGAGGGCGTGGTCCCTCCAGACTTTATAGTGGTAGAGGGCGGGGTGCCCCTCCCACTACTAAATACCTTTCAGCACTGTATGGTGCTTCATAAATAGTTTTTTCACTATCAATAAATTTTGTTTTTAATTTTAATATTTAATAATCATACACCTACACTCACAGACATCACACACAATCCAATCCAGACGAAGGGCAATCCAAAAGCTCAGAGGCGGTGGCGCGGGCTTGGTTAGGTGAAGAGGAAATCCAAGATCTAGGACCCTGAGGTCCCAGAAATGGCTGTGCACTGGCCTACTTTCTACTGACCACTAAAGGACACCACAGGCCCAGAAAGGAGAATGGTCACACCATAGAGAGATACATATATAATTATTAAATAAAAAAATAGAGGGCTAAAATCGCCAGGTTTCAAATCAAACGGGCTATGTTGCCGTGGTTTATACCGCCAAGGGTTTAATTTAATGAAAAAACTTTTGGTAGGTTTTAGTCAGATGTGGTGAGGGGCATATAACTCACGTCTGTATGGACATGAGGAGACGCTCGACGTCACAGTGGACGGAGAAAAAATTATATGTGGCTCTGCAACATCATCACCCACAACAATGATGGCGGCCATTTTAACCAACTCGACGCCTGTATGGGCTGAAGAGAAAATTTTCCAAAGCTCTGCTACATCACCCACCTTCAAAATGATGGCAGCTGTACTCATTTTTACGGTTTTTGTGTCATTCAGGCATATCTCGCGACGCGTTTCGAACTTTCCCAAGGTTCTCATCAGGCGAATTGGAATGACAACTGTCTCTGTTCCCTCTGCAACTACAGAGTGCTTGAGGGCGTGGTCCCTCCAGACTTTATAGTGGTAGAGGGCGGGGTGCCCCTCCCACTACTAAATACCTTTCAGCACTGTATGGTGCTTCATAAATAGTTTTTTCACTATCAATAAATTTTGTTTTTAATTTTAATATTTAATAATCATACACCTACACTCACAGACATCACACACAATCCAATCCAGACGAAGGGCAATCCAAAAGCTCAGAGGCGGTGGCGCGGGCTTGGTTAGGTGAAGAGGAAATCCAAGATCTAGGACCCTGAGGTCCCAGAAATGGCTGTGCACTGGCCTACTTTCTACTGACCACTAAAGGACACCACAGGCCCAGAAAGGAGAATGGTCACACCATAGAGAGATACATATATAATTATTAAATAAAAAAATAGAGGGCTAAAATCGCCAGGTTTCAAATCAAACGGGCTATGTTGCCGTGGTTTATACCGCCAAGGGTTTAATTTAATGAAAAAACTTTTGGTAGGTTTTAGTCAGATGTGGTGAGGGGCATATAACTCACGTCTGTATGGACATGAGGAGACGCTCGACGTCACAGTGGACGGAGAAAAAATTATATGTGGCTCTGCAACATCATCACCCACAACAATGATGGCGGCCATTTTAACCAACTCGACGCCTGTATGGGCTGAAGAGAAAATTTTCCAAAGCTCTGCTACATCACCCACCTTCAAAATGATGGCAGCTGTACTCATTTTTACGGTTTTTGTGTCATTCAGGCATATCTCGCGACGCGTTTCGAACTTTCCCAAGGTTCTCATCAGGCGAATTGGAATGACAACTGTCTCTGTTCCCTCTGCAACTACAGAGTGCTTGAGGGCGTGGTCCCTCCAGACTTTATAGTGGTAGAGGGCGGGGTGCCCCTCCCACTACTAAATACCTTTCAGCACTGTATGGTGCTTCATAAATAGTTTTTTCACTATCAATAAATTTTGTTTTTAATTTTAATATTTAATAATCATACACCTACACTCACAGACATCACACACAATCCAATCCAGACGAAGGGCAATCCAAAAGCTCAGAGGCGGTGGCGCGGGCTTGGTTAGGTGAAGAGGAAATCCAAGATCTAGGACCCTGAGGTCCCAGAAATGGCTGTGCACTGGCCTACTTTCTACTGACCACTAAAGGACACCACAGGCCCAGAAAGGAGAATGGTCACACCATAGAGAGATACATATATAATTATTAAATAAAAAAATAGAGGGCTAAAATCGCCAGGTTTCAAATCAAACGGGCTATGTTGCCGTGGTTTATACCGCCAAGGGTTTAATTTAATGAAAAAACTTTTGGTAGGTTTTAGTCAGATGTGGTGAGGGGCATATAACTCACGTCTGTATGGACATGAGGAGACGCTCGACGTCACAGTGGACGGAGAAAAAATTATATGTGGCTCTGCAACATCATCACCCACAACAATGATGGCGGCCATTTTAACCAACTCGACGCCTGTATGGGCTGAAGAGAAAATTTTCCAAAGCTCTGCTACATCACCCACCTTCAAAATGATGGCAGCTGTACTCATTTTTACGGTTTTTGTGTCATTCAGGCATATCTCGCGACGCGTTTCGAACTTTCCCAAGGTTCTCATCAGGCGAATTGGAATGACAACTGTCTCTGTTCCCTCTGCAACTACAGAGTGCTTGAGGGCGTGGTCCCTCCAGACTTTATAGTGGTAGAGGGCGGGGTGCCCCTCCCACTACTAAATACCTTTCAGCACTGTATGGTGCTTCATAAATAGTTTTTTCACTATCAATAAATTTTGTTTTTAATTTTAATATTTAATAATCATACACCTACACTCACAGACATCACACACAATCCAATCCAGACGAAGGGCAATCCAAAAGCTCAGAGGCGGTGGCGCGGGCTTGGTTAGGTGAAGAGGAAATCCAAGATCTAGGACCCTGAGGTCCCAGAAATGGCTGTGCACTGGCCTACTTTCTACTGACCACTAAAGGACACCACAGGCCCAGAAAGGAGAATGGTCACACCATAGAGAGATACATATATAATTATTAAATAAAAAAATAGAGGGCTAAAATCGCCAGGTTTCAAATCAAACGGGCTATGTTGCCGTGGTTTATACCGCCAAGGGTTTAATTTAATGAAAAAACTTTTGGTAGGTTTTAGTCAGATGTGGTGAGGGGCATATAACTCACGTCTGTATGGACATGAGGAGACGCTCGACGTCACAGTGGACGGAGAAAAAATTATATGTGGCTCTGCAACATCATCACCCACAACAATGATGGCGGCCATTTTAACCAACTCGACGCCTGTATGGGCTGAAGAGAAAATTTTCCAAAGCTCTGCTACATCACCCACCTTCAAAATGATGGCAGCTGTACTCATTTTTACGGTTTTTGTGTCATTCAGGCATATCTCGCGACGCGTTTCGAACTTTCCCAAGGTTCTCATCAGGCGAATTGGAATGACAACTGTCTCTGTTCCCTCTGCAACTACAGAGTGCTTGAGGGCGTGGTCCCTCCAGACTTTATAGTGGTAGAGGGCGGGGTGCCCCTCCCACTACTAAATACCTTTCAGCACTGTATGGTGCTTCATAAATAGTTTTTTCACTATCAATAAATTTTGTTTTTAATTTTAATATTTAATAATCATACACCTACACTCACAGACATCACACACAATCCAATCCAGACGAAGGGCAATCCAAAAGCTCAGAGGCGGTGGCGCGGGCTTGGTTAGGTGAAGAGGAAATCCAAGATCTAGGACCCTGAGGTCCCAGAAATGGCTGTGCACTGGCCTACTTTCTACTGACCACTAAAGGACACCACAGGCCCAGAAAGGAGAATGGTCACACCATAGAGAGATACATATATAATTATTAAATAAAAAAATAGAGGGCTAAAATCGCCAGGTTTCAAATCAAACGGGCTATGTTGCCGTGGTTTATACCGCCAAGGGTTTAATTTAATGAAAAAACTTTTGGTAGGTTTTAGTCAGATGTGGTGAGGGGCATATAACTCACGTCTGTATGGACATGAGGAGACGCTCGACGTCACAGTGGACGGAGAAAAAATTATATGTGGCTCTGCAACATCATCACCCACAACAATGATGGCGGCCATTTTAACCAACTCGACGCCTGTATGGGCTGAAGAGAAAATTTTCCAAAGCTCTGCTACATCACCCACCTTCAAAATGATGGCAGCTGTACTCATTTTTACGGTTTTTGTGTCATTCAGGCATATCTCGCGACGCGTTTCGAACTTTCCCAAGGTTCTCATCAGGCGAATTGGAATGACAACTGTCTCTGTTCCCTCTGCAACTACAGAGTGCTTGAGGGCGTGGTCCCTCCAGACTTTATAGTGGTAGAGGGCGGGGTGCCCCTCCCACTACTAAATACCTTTCAGCACTGTATGGTGCTTCATAAATAGTTTTTTCACTATCAATAAATTTTGTTTTTAATTTTAATATTTAATAATCATACACCTACACTCACAGACATCACACACAATCCAATCCAGACGAAGGGCAATCCAAAAGCTCAGAGGCGGTGGCGCGGGCTTGGTTAGGTGAAGAGGAAATCCAAGATCTAGGACCCTGAGGTCCCAGAAATGGCTGTGCACTGGCCTACTTTCTACTGACCACTAAAGGACACCACAGGCCCAGAAAGGAGAATGGTCACACCATAGAGAGATACATATATAATTATTAAATAAAAAAATAGAGGGCTAAAATCGCCAGGTTTCAAATCAAACGGGCTATGTTGCCGTGGTTTATACCGCCAAGGGTTTAATTTAATGAAAAAACTTTTGGTAGGTTTTAGTCAGATGTGGTGAGGGGCATATAACTCACGTCTGTATGGACATGAGGAGACGCTCGACGTCACAGTGGACGGAGAAAAAATTATATGTGGCTCTGCAACATCATCACCCACAACAATGATGGCGGCCATTTTAACCAACTCGACGCCTGTATGGGCTGAAGAGAAAATTTTCCAAAGCTCTGCTACATCACCCACCTTCAAAATGATGGCAGCTGTACTCATTTTTACGGTTTTTGTGTCATTCAGGCATATCTCGCGACGCGTTTCGAACTTTCCCAAGGTTCTCATCAGGCGAATTGGAATGACAACTGTCTCTGTTCCCTCTGCAACTACAGAGTGCTTGAGGGCGTGGTCCCTCCAGACTTTATAGTGGTAGAGGGCGGGGTGCCCCTCCCACTACTAAATACCTTTCAGCACTGTATGGTGCTTCATAAATAGTTTTTTCACTATCAATAAATTTTGTTTTTAATTTTAATATTTAATAATCATACACCTACACTCACAGACATCACACACAATCCAATCCAGACGAAGGGCAATCCAAAAGCTCAGAGGCGGTGGCGCGGGCTTGGTTAGGTGAAGAGGAAATCCAAGATCTAGGACCCTGAGGTCCCAGAAATGGCTGTGCACTGGCCTACTTTCTACTGACCACTAAAGGACACCACAGGCCCAGAAAGGAGAATGGTCACACCATAGAGAGATACATATATAATTATTAAATAAAAAAATAGAGGGCTAAAATCGCCAGGTTTCAAATCAAACGGGCTATGTTGCCGTGGTTTATACCGCCAAGGGTTTAATTTAATGAAAAAACTTTTGGTAGGTTTTAGTCAGATGTGGTGAGGGGCATATAACTCACGTCTGTATGGACATGAGGAGACGCTCGACGTCACAGTGGACGGAGAAAAAATTATATGTGGCTCTGCAACATCATCACCCACAACAATGATGGCGGCCATTTTAACCAACTCGACGCCTGTATGGGCTGAAGAGAAAATTTTCCAAAGCTCTGCTACATCACCCACCTTCAAAATGATGGCAGCTGTACTCATTTTTACGGTTTTTGTGTCATTCAGGCATATCTCGCGACGCGTTTCGAACTTTCCCAAGGTTCTCATCAGGCGAATTGGAATGACAACTGTCTCTGTTCCCTCTGCAACTACAGAGTGCTTGAGGGCGTGGTCCCTCCAGACTTTATAGTGGTAGAGGGCGGGGTGCCCCTCCCACTACTAAATACCTTTCAGCACTGTATGGTGCTTCATAAATAGTTTTTTCACTATCAATAAATTTTGTTTTTAATTTTAATATTTAATAATCATACACCTACACTCACAGACATCACACACAATCCAATCCAGACGAAGGGCAATCCAAAAGCTCAGAGGCGGTGGCGCGGGCTTGGTTAGGTGAAGAGGAAATCCAAGATCTAGGACCCTGAGGTCCCAGAAATGGCTGTGCACTGGCCTACTTTCTACTGACCACTAAAGGACACCACAGGCCCAGAAAGGAGAATGGTCACACCATAGAGAGATACATATATAATTATTAAATAAAAAAATAGAGGGCTAAAATCGCCAGGTTTCAAATCAAACGGGCTATGTTGCCGTGGTTTATACCGCCAAGGGTTTAATTTAATGAAAAAACTTTTGGTAGGTTTTAGTCAGATGTGGTGAGGGGCATATAACTCACGTCTGTATGGACATGAGGAGACGCTCGACGTCACAGTGGACGGAGAAAAAATTATATGTGGCTCTGCAACATCATCACCCACAACAATGATGGCGGCCATTTTAACCAACTCGACGCCTGTATGGGCTGAAGAGAAAATTTTCCAAAGCTCTGCTACATCACCCACCTTCAAAATGATGGCAGCTGTACTCATTTTTACGGTTTTTGTGTCATTCAGGCATATCTCGCGACGCGTTTCGAACTTTCCCAAGGTTCTCATCAGGCGAATTGGAATGACAACTGTCTCTGTTCCCTCTGCAACTACAGAGTGCTTGAGGGCGTGGTCCCTCCAGACTTTATAGTGGTAGAGGGCGGGGTGCCCCTCCCACTACTAAATACCTTTCAGCACTGTATGGTGCTTCATAAATAGTTTTTTCACTATCAATAAATTTTGTTTTTAATTTTAATATTTAATAATCATACACCTACACTCACAGACATCACACACAATCCAATCCAGACGAAGGGCAATCCAAAAGCTCAGAGGCGGTGGCGCGGGCTTGGTTAGGTGAAGAGGAAATCCAAGATCTAGGACCCTGAGGTCCCAGAAATGGCTGTGCACTGGCCTACTTTCTACTGACCACTAAAGGACACCACAGGCCCAGAAAGGAGAATGGTCACACCATAGAGAGATACATATATAATTATTAAATAAAAAAATAGAGGGCTAAAATCGCCAGGTTTCAAATCAAACGGGCTATGTTGCCGTGGTTTATACCGCCAAGGGTTTAATTTAATGAAAAAACTTTTGGTAGGTTTTAGTCAGATGTGGTGAGGGGCATATAACTCACGTCTGTATGGACATGAGGAGACGCTCGACGTCACAGTGGACGGAGAAAAAATTATATGTGGCTCTGCAACATCATCACCCACAACAATGATGGCGGCCATTTTAACCAACTCGACGCCTGTATGGGCTGAAGAGAAAATTTTCCAAAGCTCTGCTACATCACCCACCTTCAAAATGATGGCAGCTGTACTCATTTTTACGGTTTTTGTGTCATTCAGGCATATCTCGCGACGCGTTTCGAACTTTCCCAAGGTTCTCATCAGGCGAATTGGAATGACAACTGTCTCTGTTCCCTCTGCAACTACAGAGTGCTTGAGGGCGTGGTCCCTCCAGACTTTATAGTGGTAGAGGGCGGGGTGCCCCTCCCACTACTAAATACCTTTCAGCACTGTATGGTGCTTCATAAATAGTTTTTTCACTATCAATAAATTTTGTTTTTAATTTTAATATTTAATAATCATACACCTACACTCACAGACATCACACACAATCCAATCCAGACGAAGGGCAATCCAAAAGCTCAGAGGCGGTGGCGCGGGCTTGGTTAGGTGAAGAGGAAATCCAAGATCTAGGACCCTGAGGTCCCAGAAATGGCTGTGCACTGGCCTACTTTCTACTGACCACTAAAGGACACCACAGGCCCAGAAAGGAGAATGGTCACACCATAGAGAGATACATATATAATTATTAAATAAAAAAATAGAGGGCTAAAATCGCCAGGTTTCAAATCAAACGGGCTATGTTGCCGTGGTTTATACCGCCAAGGGTTTAATTTAATGAAAAAACTTTTGGTAGGTTTTAGTCAGATGTGGTGAGGGGCATATAACTCACGTCTGTATGGACATGAGGAGACGCTCGACGTCACAGTGGACGGAGAAAAAATTATATGTGGCTCTGCAACATCATCACCCACAACAATGATGGCGGCCATTTTAACCAACTCGACGCCTGTATGGGCTGAAGAGAAAATTTTCCAAAGCTCTGCTACATCACCCACCTTCAAAATGATGGCAGCTGTACTCATTTTTACGGTTTTTGTGTCATTCAGGCATATCTCGCGACGCGTTTCGAACTTTCCCAAGGTTCTCATCAGGCGAATTGGAATGACAACTGTCTCTGTTCCCTCTGCAACTACAGAGTGCTTGAGGGCGTGGTCCCTCCAGACTTTATAGTGGTAGAGGGCGGGGTGCCCCTCCCACTACTAAATACCTTTCAGCACTGTATGGTGCTTCATAAATAGTTTTTTCACTATCAATAAATTTTGTTTTTTAATTTTAATATTTAATAATCATACACCTACACTCACAGACATCACACACAATCCAATCCAGACGAAGGGCAATCCAAAAGCTCAGAGGCGGTGGCGCGGGCTTGGTTAGGTGAAGAGGAAATCCAAGATCTAGGACCCTGAGGTCCCAGAAATGGCTGTGCACTGGCCTACTTTCTACTGACCACTAAAGGACACCACAGGCCCAGAAAGGAGAATGGTCACACCATAGAGAGATACATATATAATTATTAAATAAAAAAATAGAGGGCTAAAATCGCCAGGTTTCAAATCAAACGGGCTATGTTGCCGTGGTTTATACCGCCAAGGGTTTAATTTAATGAAAAAACTTTTGGTAGGTTTTAGTCAGATGTGGTGAGGGGCATATAACTCACGTCTGTATGGACATGAGGAGACGCTCGACGTCACAGTGGACGGAGAAAAAATTATATGTGGCTCTGCAACATCATCACCCACAACAATGATGGCGGCCATTTTAACCAACTCGACGCCTGTATGGGCTGAAGAGAAAATTTTCCAAAGCTCTGCTACATCACCCACCTTCAAAATGATGGCAGCTGTACTCATTTTTACGGTTTTTGTGTCATTCAGGCATATCTCGCGACGCGTTTCGAACTTTCCCAAGGTTCTCATCAGGCGAATTGGAATGACAACTGTCTCTGTTCCCTCTGCAACTACAGAGTGCTTGAGGGCGTGGTCCCTCCAGACTTTATAGTGGTAGAGGGCGGGGTGCCCCTCCCACTACTAAATACCTTTCAGCACTGTATGGTGCTTCATAAATAGTTTTTTCACTATCAATAAATTTTGTTTTTAATTTTAATATTTAATAATCATACACCTACACTCACAGACATCACACACAATCCAATCCAGACGAAGGGCAATCCAAAAGCTCAGAGGCGGTGGCGCGGGCTTGGTTAGGTGAAGAGGAAATCCAAGATCTAGGACCCTGAGGTCCCAGAAATGGCTGTGCACTGGCCTACTTTCTACTGACCACTAAAGGACACCACAGGCCCAGAAAGGAGAATGGTCACACCATAGAGAGATACATATATAATTATTAAATAAAAAAATAGAGGGCTAAAATCGCCAGGTTTCAAATCAAACGGGCTATGTTGCCGTGGTTTATACCGCCAAGGGTTTAATTTAATGAAAAAACTTTTGGTAGGTTTTAGTCAGATGTGGTGAGGGGCATATAACTCACGTCTGTATGGACATGAGGAGACGCTCGACGTCACAGTGGACGGAGAAAAAATTATATGTGGCTCTGCAACATCATCACCCACAACAATGATGGCGGCCATTTTAACAACTCGACGCCTGTATGGGCTGAAGAGAAAATTTTCCAAAAGCTCTGCTACATCACCCACCTTCAAAATGATGGCAGCTGTACTCATTTTTACGGTTTTTGTGTCATTCAGGCATATCTCGCGACGCGTTTCGAACTTTCCCAAGGTTCTCATCAGGCGAATTGGAATGACAACTGTCTCTGTTCCCTCTGCAACTACAGAGTGCTTGAGGGCGTGGTCCCTCCAGACTTTATAGTGGTAGAGGGCGGGGTGCCCCTCCCACTACTAAATACCTTTCAGCACTGTATGGTGCTTCATAAATAGTTTTTTCACTATCAATAAATTTTGTTTTTAATTTTAATATTTAATAATCATACACCTACACTCACAGACATCACACACAATCCAATCCAGACGAAGGGCAATCCAAAAGCTCAGAGGCGGTGGCGCGGGCTTGGTTAGGTGAAGAGGAAATCCAAGATCTAGGACCCTGAGGTCCCAGAAATGGCTGTGCACTGGCCTACTTTCTACTGACCACTAAAGGACACCACAGGCCCAGAAAGGAGAATGGTCACACCATAGAGAGATACATATATAATTATTAAATAAAAAAATAGAGGGCTAAAATCGCCAGGTTTCAAATCAAACGGGCTATGTTGCCGTGGTTTATACCGCCAAGGGTTTAATTTAATGAAAAAACTTTTGGTAGGTTTTAGTCAGATGTGGTGAGGGGCATATAACTCACGTCTGTATGGACATGAGGAGACGCTCGACGTCACAGTGGACGGAGAAAAAATTATATGTGGCTCTGCAACATCATCACCCACAACAATGATGGCGGCCATTTTAACCAACTCGACGCCTGTATGGGCTGAAGAGAAAATTTCCAAAGCTCTGCTACATCACCCACCTTCAAAATGATGGCAGCTGTACTCATTTTTACGGTTTTTGTGTCATTCAGGCATATCTCGCGACGCGTTTCGAACTTTCCCAAGGTTCTCATCAGGCGAATTGGAATGACAACTGTCTCTGTTCCCTCTGCAACTACAGAGTGCTTGAGGGCGTGGTCCCTCCAGACTTTATAGTGGTAGAGGGCGGGGTGCCCCTCCCACTACTAAATACCTTTCAGCACTGTATGGTGCTTCATAAATAGTTTTTCACTATCAATAAATTTTGTTTTTAATTTTAATATTTAATAATCATACACCTACACTCACAGACATCACACACAATCCAATCCAGACGAAGGGCAATCCAAAAGCTCAGAGGCGGTGGCGCGGGCTTGGTTAGGTGAAGAGGAAATCCAAGATCTAGGACCCTGAGGTCCCAGAAATGGCTGTGCACTGGCCTACTTTCTACTGACCACTAAAGGACACCACAGGCCCAGAAAGGAGAATGGTCACACCATAGAGAGATACATATATAATTATTAAATAAAAAAATAGAGGGCTAAAATCGCCAGGTTTCAAATCAAACGGGCTATGTTGCCGTGGTTTATACCGCCAAGGGTTTAATTTAATGAAAAAACTTTTGGTAGGTTTTAGTCAGATGTGGTGAGGGGCATATAACTCACGTCTGTATGGACATGAGGAGACGCTCGACGTCACAGTGGACGGAGAAAAAATTATATGTGGCTCTGCAACATCATCACCCACAACAATGATGGCGGCCATTTTAACCAACTCGACGCCTGTATGGGCTGAAGAGAAAATTTTCCAAAGCTCTGCTACATCACCCACCTTCAAAATGATGGCAGCTGTACTCATTTTTACGGTTTTTGTGTCATTCAGGCATATCTCGCGACGCGTTTCGAACTTTCCCAAGGTTCTCATCAGGCGAATTGGAATGACAACTGTCTCTGTTCCCTCTGCAACTACAGAGTGCTTGAGGGCGTGGTCCCTCCAGACTTTATAGTGGTAGAGGGCGGGGTGCCCCTCCCACTACTAAATACCTTTCAGCACTGTATGGTGCTTCATAAATAGTTTTTTCACTATCAATAAATTTTGTTTTTAATTTTAATATTTAATAATCATACACCTACACTCACAGACATCACACACAATCCAATCCAGACGAAGGGCAATCCAAAAGCTCAGAGGCGGTGGCGCGGGCTTGGTTAGGTGAAGAGGAAATCCAAGATCTAGGACCCTGAGGTCCCAGAAATGGCTGTGCACTGGCCTACTTTCTACTGACCACTAAAGGACACCACAGGCCCAGAAAGGAGAATGGTCACACCATAGAGAGATACATATATAATTATTAAATAAAAAAATAGAGGGCTAAAATCGCCAGGTTTCAAATCAAACGGGCTATGTTGCCGTGGTTTATACCGCCAAGGGTTTAATTTAATGAAAAAACTTTTGGTAGGTTTTAGTCAGATGTGGTGAGGGGCATATAACTCACGTCTGTATGGACATGAGGAGACGCTCGACGTCACAGTGGACGGAGAAAAAATTATATGTGGCTCTGCAACATCATCACCCACAACAATGATGGCGGCCATTTTAACCAACTCGACGCCTGTATGGGCTGAAGAGAAAATTTTCCAAAGCTCTGCTACATCACCCACCTTCAAAATGATGGCAGCTGTACTCATTTTTACGGTTTTTGTGTCATTCAGGCATATCTCGCGACGCGTTTCGAACTTTCCCAAGGTTCTCATCAGGCGAATTGGAATGACAACTGTCTCTGTTCCCTCTGCAACTACAGAGTGCTTGAGGGCGTGGTCCCTCCAGACTTTATAGTGGTAGAGGGCGGGGTGCCCCTCCCACTACTAAATACCTTTCAGCACTGTATGGTGCTTCATAAATAGTTTTTTCACTATCCAATAAATTTTGTTTTTAATTTTAATATTTAATAATCATACACCTACACTCACAGACATCACACACAATCCAATCCAGACGAAGGGCAATCCAAAAGCTCAGAGGCGGTGGCGCGGGCTTGGTTAGGTGAAGAGGAAATCCAAGATCTAGGACCCTGAGGTCCCAGAAATGGCTGTGCACTGGCCTACTTTCTACTGACCACTAAAGGACACCACAGGCCCAGAAAGGAGAATGGTCACACCATAGAGAGATACATATATAATTATTAAATAAAAAAATAGAGGGCTAAAATCGCCAGGTTTCAAATCAAACGGGCTATGTTGCCGTGGTTTATACCGCCAAGGGTTTAATTTAATGAAAAAACTTTTGGTAGGTTTTAGTCAGATGTGGTGAGGGGCATATAACTCACGTCTGTATGGACATGAGGAGACGCTCGACGTCACAGTGGACGGAGAAAAAATTATATGTGGCTCTGCAACATCATCACCCACAACAATGATGGCGGCCATTTTAACCAACTCGACGCCTGTATGGGCTGAAGAGAAAATTTTCCAAAGCTCTGCTACATCACCCACCTTCAAAATGATGGCAGCTGTACTCATTTTACGGTTTTTGTGTCATTCAGGCATATCTCGCGACGCGTTTCGAACTTTCCCAAGGTTCTCATCAGGCGAATTGGAATGACAACTGTCTCTGTTCCCTCTGCAACTACAGAGTGCTTGAGGGCGTGGTCCCTCCAGACTTTATAGTGGTAGAGGGCGGGGTGCCCCTCCCACTACTAAATACCTTTCAGCACTGTATGGTGCTTCATAAATAGTTTTTTCACTATCAATAAATTTTGTTTTTAATTTTAATATTTAATAATCATACACCTACACTCACAGACATCACACACAATCCAATCCAGACGAAGGGCAATCCAAAAGCTCAGAGGCGGTGGCGCGGGCTTGGTTAGGTGAAGAGGAAATCCAAGATCTAGGACCCTGAGGTCCCAGAAATGGCTGTGCACTGGCCTACTTTCTACTGACCACTAAAGGACACCACAGGCCCAGAAAGGAGAATGGTCACACCATAGAGAGATACATATATAATTATTAAATAAAAAAATAGAGGGCTAAAAATCGCCAGGTTTCAAATCAAACGGGCTATGTTGCCGTGGTTTATACCGCCAAGGGTTTAATTTAATGAAAAAACTTTTGGTAGGTTTTAGTCAGATGTGGTGAGGGGCATATAACTCACGTCTGTATGGACATGAGGAGACGCTCGACGTCACAGTGGACGGAGAAAAAATTATATGTGGCTCTGCAACATCATCACCCACAACAATGATGGCGGCCATTTTAACCAACTCGACGCCTGTATGGGCTGAAGAGAAAATTTTCCAAAGCTCTGCTACATCACCCACCTTCAAAATGATGGCAGCTGTACTCATTTTTTACGGTTTTTGTGTCATTCAGGCATATCTCGCGACGCGTTTCGAACTTTCCCCAAGGTTCTCATCAGGCGAATTGGAATGACAACTGTCTCTGTTCCCTCTGCAACTACAGAGTGCTTGAGGGCGTGGTCCCTCCAGACTTTATAGTGGTAGAGGGCGGGGTGCCCCTCCCACTACTAAATACCTTTCAGCACTGTATGGTGCTTCATAAATAGTTTTTTTCACTATCAATAAATTTTGTTTTTAATTTTAATATTTAATAATCATACACCTACACTCACAGACATCACACACAATCCAATCCAGACGAAGGGCAATCCAAAAGCTCAGAGGCGGTGGCGCGGGCTTGGTTAGGTGAAGAGGAAATCCAAGATCTAGGACCCTGAGGTCCCAGAAATGGCTGTGCACTGGCCTACTTTCTACTGACCACTAAAGGACACCACAGGCCCAGAAAGGAGAATGGTCACACCATAGAGAGATACATATATAATTATTAAATAAAAAAATAGAGGGCTAAAATCGCCAGGTTTCAAATCAAACGGGCTATGTTGCCGTGGTTTATACCGCCAAGGGTTTAATTTAATGAAAAAACTTTTGGTAGGTTTTAGTCAGATGTGGTGAGGGGCATATAACTCACGTCTGTATGGACATGAGGAGACGCTCGACGTCACAGTGGACGGAGAAAAAATTATATGTGGCTCTGCAACATCATCACCCACAACAATGATGGCGGCCATTTTAACCAACTCGACGCCTGTATGGGCTGAAGAGAAAATTTTCCAAAGCTCTGCTACATCACCCACCTTCAAAATGATGGCAGCTGTACTCATTTTTTACGGTTTTTGTGTCATTCAGGCATATCTCGCGACGCGTTTCGAACTTTCCCAAGGTTCTCATCAGGCGAATTGGAATGACAACTGTCTCTGTTCCCTCTGCAACTACAGAGTGCTTGAGGGCGTGGTCCCTCCAGACTTTATAGTGGTAGAGGGCGGGGTGCCCCTCCCACTACTAAATACCTTTCAGCACTGTATGGTGCTTCATAAATAGTTTTTTCACTATCAATAAATTTTGTTTTTAATTTTAATATTTAATAATCATACACCTACACTCACAGACATCACACACAATCCAATCCAGACGAAGGGCAATCCAAAAGCTCAGAGGCGGTGGCGCGGGCTTGGTTAGGTGAAGAGGAAATCCAAGATCTAGGACCCTGAGGTCCCAGAAATGGCTGTGCACTGGCCTACTTTCTACTGACCACTAAAGGACACCACAGGCCCAGAAAGGAGAATGGTCACACCATAGAGAGATACATATATAATTATTAAATAAAAAAATAGAGGGCTAAAATCGCCAGGTTTCAAATCAAACGGGCTATGTTGCCGTGGTTTATACCGCCAAGGGTTTAATTTAATGAAAAAACTTTTGGTAGGTTTTAGTCAGATGTGGTGAGGGGCATATAACTCACGTCTGTATGGACATGAGGAGACGCTCGACGTCACAGTGGACGGAGAAAAAATTATATGTGGCTCTGCAACATCATCACCCACAACAATGATGGCGGCCATTTTAACCAACTCGACGCCTGTATGGGCTGAAGAGAAAATTTTCCAAAGCTCTGCTACATCACCCACCTTCAAAATGATGGCAGCTGTACTCATTTTTACGGTTTTTGTGTCATTCAGGCATATCTCGCGACGCGTTTCGAACTTTCCCAAGGTTCTCATCAGGCGAATTGGAATGACAACTGTCTCTGTTCCCTCTGCAACTACAGAGTGCTTGAGGGCGTGGTCCCTCCAGACTTTATAGTGGTAGAGGGCGGGGTGCCCCTCCCACTACTAAATACCTTTCAGCACTGTATGGTGCTTCATAAATAGTTTTTTCACTATCAATAAATTTTGTTTTTAATTTTAATATTTAATAATCATACACCTACACTCACAGACATCACACACAATCCAATCCAGACGAAGGGCAATCCAAAAGCTCAGAGGCGGTGGCGCGGGCTTGGTTAGGTGAAGAGGAAATCCAAGATCTAGGACCCTGAGGTCCCAGAAATGGCTGTGCACTGGCCTACTTTCTACTGACCACTAAAGGACACCACAGGCCCAGAAAGGAGAATGGTCACACCATAGAGAGATACATATATAATTATTAAATAAAAAATAGAGGGCTAAAATCGCCAGGTTTCAAATCAAACGGGCTATGTTGCCGTGGTTTATACCGCCAAGGGTTTAATTTAATGAAAAAAACTTTTGGTAGGTTTTAGTCAGATGTGGTGAGGGGCATATAACTCACGTCTGTATGGACATGAGGAGACGCTCGACGTCACAGTGGACGGAGAAAAAATTATATGTGGCTCTGCAACATCATCACCCACAACAATGATGGCGGCCATTTTAACCAACTCGACGCCTGTATGGGCTGAAGAGAAAATTTTCCAAAGCTCTGCTACATCACCCACCTTCAAAATGATGGCAGCTGTACTCATTTTTTACGGTTTTTGTGTCATTCAGGCATATCTCGCGACGCGTTTCGAACTTTTCCCAAGGTTCTCATCAGGCGAATTGGAATGACAACTGTCTCTGTTCCCTCTGCAACTACAGAGTGCTTGAGGGCGTGGTCCCTCCCAGACTTTATAGTGGTAGAGGG
This sequence comes from Scardinius erythrophthalmus, assembly GCF_964197995.2. Classification (NCBI taxonomy): domain Eukaryota; kingdom Metazoa; phylum Chordata; class Actinopteri; order Cypriniformes; family Leuciscidae; genus Scardinius; species Scardinius erythrophthalmus. The sequence goes on from NW_028296202.1 coordinate 42,372, forward strand.
CGGGGTGCCCCTCCCACTACTAAATACCTTTCAGCACTGTATGGTGCTTCATAAATAGTTTTTTCACTATCAATAAATTTTGTTTTTAATTTTAATATTTAATAATCATACACCTACACTCACAGACATCACACACAATCCAATCCAGACGAAGGGCAATCCAAAAGCTCAGAGGCGGTGGCGCGGGCTTGGTTAGGTGAAGAGGAAATCCAAGATCTAGGACCCTGAGGTCCCAGAAATGGCTGTGCACTGGCCTACTTTCTACTGACCACTAAAGACACCACAGGCCCAGAAAGGAGAATGGTCACACCATAGAGAGATACATATATAATTATTAAATAAAAAAATAGAGGGCTAAAATCGCCAGGTTTCAAATCAAACGGGCTATGTTGCCGTGGTTTATACCGCCAAGGGTTTAATTTAATGAAAAAACTTTTGGTAGGTTTTAGTCAGGATGTGGTGAGGGGCATATAACTCACGTCTGTATGGACATGAGGAGACGCTCGACGTCACAGTGGACGGAGAAAAAATTATATGTGGCTCTGCAACATCATCACCCACAACAATGATGGCGGCCATTTTAACCAACTCGACGCCTGTATGGGCTGAAGAGAAAATTTTCCAAAGCTCTGCTACATCACCCACCTTCAAAATGATGGCAGCTGTACTCATTTTTACGGTTTTTGTGTCATTCAGGCATATCTCGCGACGCGTTTCGAACTTTCCCAAGGGTTCTCATCAGGCGAATTGGAATGACAACTGTCTCTGTTCCCTCTGCAACTACAGAGTGCTTGAGGGCGTGGTCCCTCCAGACTTTATAGTGGTAGAGGGCGGGGTGCCCCTCCCACTACTAAATACCTTTCAGCACTGTATGGTGCTTCATAAATAGTTTTTTCACTATCAATAAATTTTGTTTTTAATTTTAATATTTAATAATCATACACCTACACTCACAGACATCACACACAATC